>NC_069502.1:446475840-446675840 GCF_027579735.1 Bombina bombina
TCTGAGCACTGACAGGCTGACCCCCTACCCCTTTAACCTCTGCAGCATTGCTGGCAGCACTCATACGTCTATTTCCCAAAGACAACCACTGGATATGACGCTAAGCAAGTGCACTCAACTTCTTTGGTCGACCATGGCGAAGCCTGTTCTGAGTGGAACCTGTCCTGTGAAACCGCTGTATGGTTTTGCCCACTGTGCTGCAGCTCAGTTTCAGGGTCTTGGCAATCTTCTTATAGTTTAGGCCATCTTTATGTAGAGCAATAATTCTTATTTTCAGATCCTCAGAGAGATCTTTGCCATGAGGTGCCATGTTGAACTTCCAGTGACCAGTATGAGAGAGTGCGAGAGCGATAACACCAGATTTAACACACCTGCTTCCCATTCACACCTGAAACCTATGTGATCGTGTATAATTAGTGCGCCAACGGTCTGATATCTACTGTCTGTATGACAATAAAACAATATCACAGTGTTAAAAATCTAAATATATAACTATCTGATACAAATCATTATATAAAAAACCCCCGATTAAATTAGGATACAAATGAGTTATTAAAAAACAAATAAATTGTTCTTAGATAGTAATGGTGATAACGTGATACAGTGGTGTCTTGGCAGCAAACACCCCAAATTATTAAGGTGATAAAACTGCAAGGCACTATAAATAATAAACACAGCAATGTGGTAGAATCATTAAATGATATAGTGAAATAGTCCCAATAATCAGAGTTCAAAATATTACATAAATGATGGGCGTAATGTCCAAATCACAGTAGGCAGGCTCTTCTCCAAAAAGTTCCCTGTTGGTGACCCAGGGGTGGATACTATATAGAAAAAAAGATAAAAGAAGGCGCCAACATAGTGCGGTTACCAATGAGATGGGACACGCTTTATAAATGTACCAAATACTCACAGGATAAAAGACACTTGAGAAGTGTCACAGGTGCCTCCTGGACTCTCAGAGTTGTCCAGCTAACTCCCACTCCACTGTGGTGGTGAGGTTCCGCTTATCTCTGCCGATTTAGATGGCTCCGCTGGTGGTTCTGACTCCCAGTCAATGTTCCAAAAGGACTCTCTTGCGGTTTCCCCAAATCCAGTTATCAAGTTAAGAACCGTGTTCTCCGGTAGGAGGTATTACAGCAAGGAAAAAAGTAGTTTGTATAGTGGTAACAAACTACAATATTGGCAATAAAGATATCAAGAAAAGAAAGTTCGTGGCTGCAGTTATAAAATCATAAAAGACTTTATTTACACAACGTTTCTCGGTCTGTACGTGACCGTTTCCTCAGGTGCATAAGTGTATAATAAAACACATAAAACCACGAACTTATAACAATAGTACAGCGTCTCCAAGTGCATACTGCGCATGTACGTGGGTGTGTCCCCATACTGAGAATTCCATTGGCGTTAACTAACCAATGAGGTGCTTGTAATCACACACCTCCATAATTTCGAGTGTAATGGGGAATTACTCAGTGTGGTTTTAACAGATAGCCCACACATTTTTAAAGCCGCAAACTACTTTTTTCCTTGCTGTAATACCTCCTACCGGAGAACACGGTTCTTAACTTGATAACTGGATTTGGGGAAACCGCAAGAGAGTCCTTTTGGAACATTGACTGGGAGTCAGAACCACCAGCGGAGCCATCTAAATCGGCAGAGATAAGCGGAACCTCACCACCACAGTGGAGTGGGAGTTAGCTGGACAACTCTGAGAGTCCAGGAGGCACCTGTGACACTTCTCAAGTGTCTTTTATCCTGTGAGTATTTGGTACATTTATAAAGCGTGTCCCATCTCATTGGTAACCGCACTATGTTGGCGCCTTCTTTTATCTTTTTTTCTACACCTGAAACCTTGTAACACTAACAAGTCACATGACACCAGGGAGAGAAAAACATAAATTATGTTTACCTGATAATTTAATTTCCTTCTGTATGAGGAGAGTCCATAACATTATTCCTTACTGTTGGGAAATACTGAACCTGGCCACCAGGAAGAGGTAAACACACCACAGCCAAAGGCTTAAATACTACCCCCTACTTCCTTCATATAACAGTCATCCTGCCAAGGGAACAAGGAACAATAGGAGAAATATCAGGGTATAAATGGTGCCGGAAGAGAAAAACTAATTTTGGTCTGCCCATTGGAGTATATGGGAGGGAGCTGTGGACTCTCCTCATACAGAAGGAAATTAAATTATAAGCATAATTTATGTTTTCCTTCGTAATATGAGGAGAGTCCATGGCATTATTCCTTACTGTTGGGAAAACTATACCCAAACTCTAAAGGACACTGAATTATAATGGGAGGGGTAAAAGAGAGGCGGACCCTAATCTGAGGGCACCACAGTCTGTAAAACCTTTCTCCCAAAAGCTGCTTCGGCCGAAGCAAAAACGTCAAACTTGTAGAATTTTGAAAAAGTATGTAAGGAGGACCAGGTAGCTGCCTTACCAATCGGATCCATAGAAGCCTTGTTCTTAAAGGCCCAATATATATATATATATATATATATATATATATATATATATGGCAATACCGTAACCCATTGTAATGGGATCAAAAATATATTAGTTGGTTGTCCTAAAAAGGGTATAGAAAATGAACATGTATACTATAAATGCAGGCTAGACATATGTTTCAAAAACAGAAAGGCTCTAGCCATTTACATCAATCAAGTCCACTAAATCTAGATAATAAAGGACCGGGCTAAAAAAACCTTGATTTATAAGAAACAATGTTAGTCCAAATGTACATTCAGGCCCTGGGGTGCCACTCTCCCAATGGTGTGGATCCATCTGGATTCTCGCTACAGTAGCAGCTTTGCCCTGTCTTCAATTATAATGTATTTCAAGTCCTTGACACTGTGCTTGGCTTGTGTGAAGTGTCTCGCCACCGGCTGTTCAGATGTCCCCTTATCAATTGCAGCCCTGATGGCAGAACGGTGGTTCATCATTCTAGTTCTTAGGTCGTCTACTGTCTTGCCGACGTAAAAAAGGCCACACACACACACAGTGCAATAGATATACAATACATGGAGTTGTGCAAGTGACTCTATGCTTAATTGTAAATCTTTTTATTGTATAAGGATGACTAAAGATCTTTCCAGCTGTCAAACCCCCACAGGTTGTACACCCTATACAACGAAAGCAGCCTGGTTTGGTCTGTAGCCAGGTATCTTTGAGATAGCAATGTCTAGGGTTCATCTTAATCAAATTGATCATGAAGTGAAAAAGCCCTGTAATAGCCTACCCTAGGTGGATCAATGTTGCCCAGGGGTAGATCCTTGTCCGATTTTAGAATTCGCCAATTTGCTCTCATGGCATCTATAACCTCCTTCTTTCCAAGAGTGAAGGTAGTAGCAAATGTCATCCTGTTGTCCTGATCTTTACTTCTATTGGTTATTAGTGATTAATCCTGAGTCAGATGTATCGTAGGATCTTTACAGTTCTGTAACAATCTCCTCTGATATCCCAGCTTGGCAAATTTGTTTTCCATTTCATGTATTTGTTTGTTTTTTAAACCAACATCCGTGTTATTTCTAACAGTTCTCTTAAATTGAGAAATGGTTAATGCTTTTTCAAGCTTGGGGGGTGGCATCTTGCTGCATGGAGTAGTGAGTCTTTATCTATGGTTCTGCTGTATAGAGTAGTAGATAACCTGTTCCCTTGCTTAAAGATTATCAGGTGCAAGAAATCCACGGTCTCTTTGTCATGGGTCATTTTGAATTTTACTGTGGGGTGTACACTGTTAAGTTTATCGAACAACTGAAGTAGACCCTTCTCTGTTCCTGCCCAAAGGAGGAATAGGTCATCAATGTATCTATTAAACAGCTTGATCCGGATATCTCTGAATAGATCTGTAACCTCGGTCTCCAGTTTGCCCATGAACAGGCCCCACCTTCATGGCCGAACAGGAGACTGAGGATCTATTCAGAGATAAGATAGACAGGGTAAGGGAAAAGCACCAGGTTAGCACCAGGGATTATTATATCCCTTATTCCTACGTATCAGACGATACATTTGACTCAGGAGGAATCCCTTATAGCCAATAAAAGTAAAGATCAGGACAACAGGATGAAATTTGCTACTACCTTCACTCTTGGAAAGGAGGAGCTATAGATGCCATGAGAGCAAATTGGCCAATACTAAAATCGGACAAGGATCTACCCATTGGCAACATTGATCCACCTAGGGTGGGCTATTGCAGGGCTCGTTCACTTTGTGATCAATTGATTAAGACGGACCTTATACATTGCTATCTCAAAGATACCTGGCTACAGACCAAACCAGGCTGCTTTCGTTTTCTAGGGTGTACGACCTGTGGGGGGGTTGGTGACAACTGGAAAGAGCTTCAGTCATCCTTATACAACAAACATATTTATAATTAAGCAGAGTCACTTGCACCACTCAATATATTGTATATCTATTGCACTGTGTGTGTGGCCTTTTATACGTCGGCAAGACGGTAGACGACCTAAAAACTAGAATGGCGAACCACCGTTCTGCCATCAGGGCTGCAATTGATAAGGGGACATCCGAACAGCCGGTGGCGAGACACTTCGCACAAGCCAAGCACAGTGTCAAGGACTTGAAATACATAATAATTGACCACGTCCCACCCCTGTCAAGAGGAGACAGGGCAAAGCTGCTACTACAGCGAGAATCCAGATGGATCCACACCCTGGGGATTATGACACCCCAGGGCCTGAATGTACATATGGACTGGCATTGCTTCTTATAAATCAAGGGTTTTTTAGCCCGTTCCTTTATTATCTAGATTTAGTATACTTGATTGATGTAAATGGCTAGTGCCTTTCTGTTTTTGAAACATATGTCTAGCCTGCATTTATAGTATACATGTTCATTTTCTATACCCGGCCTTTTTAGAACAGCCCACTAATATATTTTTTTGATCTCAATATTATGTTTTACGGTATTGCCATATATAGCTTAAAGGGACACTGAACCCAAATGTTTTCTTTCATGATTCAGATAGAGCATGACATTTTAAGCAACTTTATAATTTACTCCTATTATAAAATTTTATTTATTCTCTTGGTATCTTTATTTGAAATGCAAGAATGTAAGTTTAGATGCCGGCCAATTTTTGGTGAACAACCTGGGTTGTTCTAGCTGATTGGTGGATAAATTCATCCACCAATAAGCTTAGATGCCTTCTTTTTCAAATAAAGATAGCAAAAGAACGAATAAAAAGAGTAAATTAGAAAGTTGCATGCTCTATCTGAATCACAAAAGAACACATTTAGGTTCAGTGTCCCTTTAACACCGTATTGTCACGCCCCGTCGCTCTAGTCATTGCTAGGGGCGCGGCGTCTCCTTCCTGTTCGTTGCCTAGGGCTGTGTCGGCTCAGGATGCATGTGGAGCTGACGTCATCGCTGCACGCTCCTGATGCTGACCGGTCCTGTGGCGCCAATCCTCTCCTTATTTAAACTGGCAGCAAACGATCAGTCACTGCCCAAGTATAGGTGCTACTTCGTGTACTCCTGGGTGTGATAGATCGTTTGCTGGACAGATTTATTGTTGCTGATCCTTGCCTGTCTCACTACGCTACCTGGTTAACCCCTGCACTACTGACTGATATATTGTTGCCGAACCCTGCCTGTCTCACTACGCTACCTAGTTAACTCCTGAATTGCTGGACAGATTTATTGTTGCTGATCCCTGCCTGTCTCACTACGCTACCTGGTTAACCCCTGCATTACTGACTGATGTATTGTTGCGGAACCTTGCTTGTCTCACTACGCTACCTGGTTAACCCCTGAATTGCTGGACTTATTTATTGTTGCCGAATCCTGCCTGCCTGACCATTCTTGTAATTTGCCTTGTGCTGTCCTGCCTGTGGTGAGTGCCGCTCTCCTCATTTGTCTAATATTCTCTGCTCTGGGAAATTCCCTATCTTTCCGGCTTGACGCCGGGATAACAAGACTACTGGCCAAGTTCGGTCTGATAGAGGAGTATCCCACGAGCATTACATCAAGCCCCAGTGAGTGCCTTCCATCGTTTGAGTATATATATATATATATATATATATATATATACACACACATATATAGATATATATATATATATATATATATATATATATAGAGAGAGAGAGAGAGAGAGAGAGAGAGAGAGAGAGAGAGAGAGAGAGAGAGAGAGAGAGAGAGACTAAATACATACAGAGAGAAGTGCACTCACAGGAACAAACAACTGGCTCAATACCATTGTTAGCCTGTTCTATGGCGATTTACCACCTGGGTGCCACATACACACACAAAATTACATCTAATGCAATGATGCCAGCTATACTAACATTTACAGTGTGGAAAAAAGAACAATCAAAATCAGATTAAAAAAAGTTCAGCATTATATAGTGTCTAGTGAGTAAAGTATTTGCCGCAGTGTCTATTAACAACCTGTAATTATGCAAAATAGACAGTGATAGGTATTTGAACAATGGATTAGTGAAGCAATGTTACACAATGGTGTATATTTGACACTGCTTGCCAAATCCATCATTTAGATTCCAAAAGTAACAACAATCAACTGGAAATCAGCTGTTTTGTATTTAGTGCCATCATCCGAGAAGAGTTGAAAGGTCTTATATATTGTGGTAAGAGAAAAAACAAAACAACTTATGACCCTGCAGCATCACTGAGAAATAAGTGTAACACCGCAAGGGTGAGCTGAGCTCACTGAGTGAAAGCTATGACTTTCACTGCTTGATACAGCTCCTGACTTGTTCTCATGATCTCATCCTTGGCACACGGCAGGTGATCATTGAACACAGCTTAAAGGTTTAACAAGTACTTCACTAACAACAAAGGGCAATATTTATCAGTCAGGTGCACATGTAGAGAACATGTTATCGAGGCACAAAGCAGCAGAACACAGCATCCCTTAGGCCAAAATCTAACAGCAGTATACACTACTTTGAATAATAATTTTATGATATCTTAAAACGATCAAGGAAGTGTGGTGCACGTGATTTGGGAACATCTGCATATTTACTCCGTACACAAACATAAGTCACAAGCTGCTCTAAATTATAAACATGATATTTGTTTTCAGAATTGTATATTAAATTGTATATTGTATATTAAAAACTATGGTTTTCATGTCATGCTTTAGTTTCAGAGGTTTCCTAAAATGTAAAACATATTGGCCCAGATAAGTGAAGAACTATTGATAGCACAAAGTGCAGTACTAATACTGAGGGTCTGCTCTAAGATTAGTGCACAATCTGGTATTTCAAGTACTGTACATGTAAAAACAGAATTAGCAGAGAATGTTTAGCACACCCTATACTTTCAATGGCAAGCGTGTCCGCACTAAACATTGATCATATAACAAGTTGTGAGTGATGTGTACACACAACAGAGCTAAAAATGTTAGAGCAACTGGAGACCTAAAGTGTTAGGACTATAATATATATATATATATATATATATATATATATATATATATATATATATATATATTAAAACACACAGTATCTATCTATCTATCTATATATATATATATATATATATATATATATAAAAACACACCGTATCTATCTATCTATCTATCTATCTATCTATCTATCTATCTATATCCTAGAGACGTGTAGTGGTAATGGACTTTTGACTACATTGGTGGTTTCAATACAGACTTTTATATAAACTTTTGGGATCATACTTGGGGCTCCATTTATTAAGCAGCGGATGCTGTTTCGAATCGGAAGTTAAGAAGCGGTCGTAAGATCCTTAGATGGCAGACTGAAATTATCCTGATCCGATTAGCATGATTGACGGCCACTGCCAGCGGCTGATTGGCCGCCAGTGATCAGGGGGCGGCATTGCACAAGCATTTCACTATAAATGCTTGTGCAATGTTAAATGCCAACAGCGTATGCTGTCTGCATTTAGCGAGGTCGAGCGGACAAGATTCGCTACAGCGAATCATGTCCGTTCGCCTCTTGTTAAATTTACCCCTTGGTATCAATAATGTGCTGATATGGATTACTTACGTCATCTTGATTGAGGGTTTTTATGCGAGTAGCATTTATATATAGTCTTTATTAAAGTAAAAGTAAACTGGCACTCAGCCAGGCAGCATTCACAAGTATAACTAAAATAAGTATGAGTTTCATTCATCATTTTCTTTACATATATACTGATTATAACCTTTCTTTACCTTTTTCATACAGCACTCCTACCTCCGTAACTCTGCCTGTGTTTATTTTTTTTGTTTATTAATGACATGTTCCAATTAGACCGTTTTAATTGGTCCCCCACTGGCGTCTTAACATACCTAACTACTGCCCACCATTCCAACTAGGCATGCGTGACTTACTTATTACTGCGGCCATCTGATATGCTTGTGCATGTAATACGCATGCGCATTCGTGTTTTTTAAGTCAGAGTTGTTCCCGCAAGTACAATCATCGATAGTAACTGCCAGTTGATACAATAATTTGTAGTAAGTATATTACATGTTATAATGATCCTTTAAAATGCAAACTGAATAGATTGGTGCAAACTTTATAGGAATGTATAATTGCTTATTTTATATAAATAATAGACAAATGAATAAATTAGGTGTATAATGCAATAGTGTATTCTTGGAGTTTCATTTGCGCATGTGTGAATTACGGAGAGAAACAATTATGCGAATTACGGAGAGAGAACAATTGTGCGCATGCACGAGATGCATAGACGGATGAGAACACGCACAAATGTACACGTAAGAGCGGGTGGGACCGATCTTACGTGTAATCTTCATCAATATGGAAATCGTTGGGTGGGAGGAGTAAGAAGGAATATGGTACGCAATTTTTCTAACATATCTACAAAATAAGAAAAAAAATTTTTAAAAAACTTAGCGACTGTAATGATCACATATAGGGTAATCTATAACATTACTGTGGAGGCTGAAAATTTACTTTTCCCATTAAGGCCGTGTTACACTTTTTTGCTGTCTTTCTGTTTTTTTTTCCCTGTATTAACACAATAATTCTTTCTGAGACTCAAAGCTATGGCCCTTGATTGTGTGGTACTTGCCTCATAACCATGGGGGCCATCTGGAGATATCTATATCTCTATCTATTTATTATACACACATATAGTACTGTGCAAAGTCTTTAGGCAGGTGCAAAAATGCTGTAAAGTAAGAATGCTTTCAAAAATAGAAATATTATTTATTTTTTCAATTAACAAAATGCAAAGTGAGTGAACAGAAGAAAAATCTAAATCAAAACTAATCTAAATCAAATCACTATCTCGTGTGACCACCCTTTGCCTTCAAAACAGCATCAATTCTTCTAGGTAAACTTTCACGTGTATTATTACAGAACTCGGCAAGTAGGTTGTTCCAAACATCTCAGAGAAATAACCACAGTTATTATGTGGATTAAGACAGCCCCAGTTGTTTGTCTCTTCATTTAATAACCCCAGATAAACTCAATGGTGTTGAGATCAGGGCTCTGTGGGCCCCATACCATCAATTCCAAGACTTCTTGTTCTTTACCCTGAAGATAGTTCTTAATGACTCATTTGGGGCCAATCAGATGCCTCCCTATTTGTACTGCATGATAAATTAGAATATGCCTGTACTTCTCAGCATTAAAGAAACTATTAATTCTGACCAGATCCTCAGATCAACCGTTTGCAGAAATTTAGCCCCAAACTTGCAAATAACCTCCACCATGCTTCACTGTTGCTTACAGACACATTCTTGTGTAGCTCTCCAGGTCTTCGGCAAAAATCTGCCTTCTGCTACAGCCAAATATTTCAAATTTAAATATATATATAAATATATTTACGTATGATAAGTTGAAATTCCCAAACATAATAAAAAATCATTGGGACATCCTCACTTCAGATGTGACACTTCCATTTAAGGAATCAGATTGATTGACAATTGGGTACCAAAGGGGCCGTCCTATCAAGGACATGTTGCTAAGAGCCGATTTCAGACCGAGCTATATATCTAGGACATAGCTTGGCAGAAATAGGAATAGCTGCTACAGGTGCAGTGGTTGCACTACATGTGGAGGGTTGACACAAAGTAAATACTTTGTACAGCCATGGAAAACAAAATGCTATGAGATTAGATACAGGGTAACCTGCACAACAAAGTACATAGTCTACATGCTCCACTGTCCCTGTGGATTATTTTATATCGGCAAGACCCAAGATGATCTGCGTATCAGAATGGCTAATCACCGCTCCTCAATAAGAACAGCTTTGGGAGCAGGGGGATCAGATCAGCCTGTAGCTAGGCATTTTGTCAAGATGAAACACATGGTGGCCGACCTGAGATACATAATAATCAACCATATCCCTCCCCTCAGTAGAGGTGGTGATAGGGGAAAGCTTCTCCTACAGAGGGAGAGCAGATGGATCTTCAATTTTGATACTTTGGCTTAAATGTTAAACTTGATCTCCAATGTTTTCTCTAACTATAGCTTATTGTGGGACATACCCCGAGTAATGGTCAGTATAGCAGAGAAATCTTGCTAAAGGGATTGACCATGTGAGACTTCTGATAACTAGAGGATTCTGGTAACAATTTGAGGGATATAACTACTGTTTTAGATTAAAATGTCTTTCCCTATTTTATGGTATTCTGAGGAGATATAAGTAAATTCTAAATATCAATGTGGGGTTAGAATCCTAAATGGTATATGAATAAGATGCTGGCTACTTAGCCCTATAATTGTAGTATAGCAGCTAGTGGATCAATCGATATCTCTTGGTAATTTTCCCATATGAATCTGTCTAGAAGATAAACAATGCAATAGTTATGACAGCTGTACTACTTGGATAACATTATAGCTATATACAGTATGTCTGTGAAGTAATATGTGATTATCTCTATTCTACAATAGGAATATAGTGAAGGTAACATGTAGATAACGGTAGAGTTTTATATATTTGTGATATGATGCCAGAGCCTGTGGTGTAATGATTTAGCAATAATATGTTAGCCAAATAAGTATGTCTGCAATTGTTTAGTTAATATCTACTGTGCATATGGTCTTGTTTATCCTAACAATGTATATCAGTATGTTGTTTTTAATTATGTGTTTTGCAATTTTCAGCTCCACTCGCACATGCGCAGTAGAGTGATTTGGACGCTGCGGCTCTGCGCACCTCGAGGCAAAGCTGTTCACTTGGTGTGTAGGTGTATTTAAGAGTTGTAAGTAGCATTTATGTGTAAATTGTATCTGAGGACGGGGGAGACCCCAAAAATTTTAATACTTACTAAAAAAGTTTAATTTGTCAATCTGGTGGAGTGCTTTCTGATTTTTGGACTATGTAAGATGCTTTTTGAAATGCACCCCGGTTGCTGTGAAAGTTGAGGAGTGCTGGGCTCTGTTTGGGATTTACTGTATGTGCCACCAATCAGAAAGCGCTATTCAGGGTGCTGAACCAAAAATGGGCCAGCTCCTGAGTTTACATTCCAGTTTTTTCAAATAAAGATACCAATAAAACAAAGAAAAATGAATAATAGGAGTAAATTAGAAAGTTGCTTAAAATTGCATGCTCTATCTGAATTATTAAAGAAAATGGACAGAACTGCTACAATTTTCACACAGAGCAGGAGGGAGGGAGGGAGAGAGGGGGGGCTTTAGAAAAAGATCGCTTGGAGGTGGGATGTGGGGATGCTGAGGAGAGATCGCTACACTACAGAAAAATGTGTTAAAAAAAATAATTTTAAAAATGTATAAACTGGGTACTTGCAGGCAGCTTACAGTACCTAAAATGGCAGACACTAGTTAGAGGGGGAGGGAGCGTTAGAGAGCTGTTTGGGAGGGATCAGCGAGGGTAAGGGGAGAATTGCACAGCTGCAATTAGCGTCCTTCTAATTAAAAAAAAGCCATGGCAAAGGCATGTCTGCTATTTCTGATCAAACAGCTTTTACATCCATTTGTGTTATGATTGCATACACAGTATGTAAATAATTTCAGTGAGAGCCCCAAAAACGTTTTTTAATATGACCGCATTTGGCAGCGAGACTGTGGCATTAAATATACTGAAATGGGCGTAGATCAATACCTTGGGTTGTTAACTAAAAATATATATATATATATATATATATATAGTTTTTCTAGGTAAATAATAAAAGCAAGACACTTTTTTTGTTTAAATGGACAAATGTCAAGTTTTTGTCTGAAATGCCCAGTACTAAAGGGGTTAAATGCACTGCAGGATTTTTTTGAAGTTTAATGACTTTTTTTAAATGTAGGGTCACATGGCTCTCAGATATCATGCACTTGAGGGGGAAACTGTCAGTTGTACCTCATTTATAGTTGAGGAGGTTGAAACTTACGTTCATAACATACCCACGCCTCTCTTCAAAGATGAATAATCTTTCAAATTAAGGATAACATGGCTTCTGGTAGTTACGTCGTCAAAGCAGAAAAAAAAAATGTAGACCACTATTATGGCTCTTTAAATGATTGGTAATTTTGTGATATCTACAGACAATACCTCAAACATGAAAGAAGAGCCTATATGTTTTGTAATAGAAATTTATTTTGTTTTTTCCTTTATCATGGCAGTTTCCATGGCTGTTCTATTCTCTGAATGTAGTATAGGGCTATAATCGTCAACCCTGCACTACTGTGTGTTTAATTCCCGCAAAAAAGTACTGCCCGGACCCAGAGAGCACTGCTAATGTTGAGTGGAAACTGCGGCTGATCCAATCAGCAGCGCTAGTCGCACAACTCAGAGGTGGAACTAGCGCTGCTGAATGGATCAGTGGCGTTTTCTGCTTAGCACCAGCAGTAGCGCAGGGTTGATAGTCTTCAAATGACATGCTTTTACAAACTCAAACATGTGAGTATTCAATTATTCTGGCCCCTACCTTTCATTTTTTAAGTAATAAAATTATAGCTGACATTTTATTTTCCATTCTACAGAAAATTTCCAAAGACACCCATAATCACAACTATGCAATAAATGCGATCATACTATAATATATACTTTTTTTTTTTTAATACAATTATTTGAACAAAGTGCAGACAGGTACATAACAAAAGTAAAATTCCATCTTCCTCTGGAACTCAAGGTAAAAACACTCCTGTGATTTTTCCTTTGGAAATAAATACATCATTCTGATTTGGGTTTTCTTAGTGTTACGAAGTGGTTACCTCAGAAACCACAACAACAACAACAAAAGAGGATAGATATTTAGTTATATCTGGTGACTGACAGCAGAACTAATGAATTATACAAGATGGACAAAGTAGAGATTTTAATCAGTATGGCTACACCCTGGTATCTCATACACATTATATCCTTGATGTTTTGTTTATTTTTGGACCTTAATGAAAAGGAAAAAAGGCCAAACTGAATTGGTAAGGTTTTCAAACAAATTGCAATATGCTTCATTTCATCATGAAAAATACAATATTTGCCAGTCTCTGTCATAAGGAATCCCCAGTTAAAGGAATTAGAGTCTGTGGAATAATAGGAACTGTTCCATCCTTCCAAGGTGAGAGCATGTGAATCCATATAAACTAGGGGCTTGAAAAACCATTTGATTTATAAACACTTCCAAATCGTGTGTCATGCTTACATCAAGGTTAATTTTACACGCATCTTTACAAAATGGTTATTTAATCTCTTCTAGAAAACATTGTATTTTCAATAGCTTTTTCCCAAGAGAATTTGCTTGTCAAAATTAGACATAGAAACTGTAATAAAATGGATGTCAGCCCATCTGGGTGTAACATTTAAAGTCTTAAGGCCTTCTAGAGAGCAAGGTCTATTTTCATTCCTTTTTTTATGTTTGTGATTATACAAAGTTAGGACAGCAATGCAATTACATCAGCATTAGGTTCTTAAAGCACTTAAAGGTAAGGAAATATAAAGAAAGCACCTGGAGGTCTCAGCCAGTAGGAAAGTTTGTGCTGTATATCATCCACTGGTAAACACTCCGATAAAAAGATTAATGGGCATGACCTCATAGCCATGATACACTTCAACAATGGCTACAGCCTTCACCCAGTAATACCACCCTGTAAGAGGTACGTGCCAGAGCATGTCATGAAATGTGTAAACCTTATATGCACACACTGGCTTAACCCTTCCACTGCCAAAAGGCATCACTGACTAGAGCCTGTACCAGACACATTGTAAAGGGGAAAAAACACTGTGTACTTTCATTACATTCGAACAACAACAAATTGGATTATATTCTATCAAATCATACTTCTCCTAGAATTAAAAGTAAACCTAGTCATTTGGTATTAAGGATTTTGAAACATTAAGAGATTTAGATATATGAGAAAGAACCATGACACTGAACTCTTACCTCATCTATATCAGAGCATTATTCCAGGAACGTTGGAGCCAAGGATGAAAAAAAATAAAAACTAGCAATTCTTAGCAGACTGCCACACAGTAATTGGATGAATAAACTAGAGCTGTTGATAGTTCAAATTAAATAAAATCCTGTGTTTTAAAGAAACAATATACTACATATTGGGCTATGATACTGGGAATCAGGATTATATGCTTATCAGACCTCTTAGCCCCAAAATGACTGTGTGTGTGTGTGTTATATATATATATATATATATATATATATATACACACATAAATACATACATATATTTATTAAAAGTAACTAGGAAATGTCAAAAGTATGGGAAAGTCATTTCAGTTTTTCAAATAAATATCTGAGTTAAAAATCATTGTGTTTTGTAATTAAAGTTATATTTTTGTAACACATTTTATTAGCAATGGCTGCACAAACTTCAATATCAAAGAATGGAAGTGGTTACCCCTCAGAAGAAACGGATTGGTAGACAGGGTTCTAAAAAACTGTGATCTGCAGATTTGTTTATACCATTGTTTCTCAACTGCGGTCCTTAACCCTTTGAGTGCTAAGCACTTTCCCACCTTTCCTTACACTGTTGCAAAGGTTAGGCGATTACCTTTCCAGCAGTGCATCTTGGGGGTCTGTAGCTGCTTAGATGCCTGAGATACAGGCTTCTAAGCAGCATGCCCCTCCTCCTATACTTAACATTGTTAAGTATAAATAAAGTTGCACAGTGACGTCACCAAGCATCACATGAAGCCCCGGCGATGCCTGTCACTCTACAGGCACGATCGCCGGGGTAGGAGAAGTTAGGAGCCCCCAGATCTCCCTCAAGGTGGGAGAGTGCTCATGACGGCTCTGAGCCGTCATTAGCACCAGAGTGAGAAACTCTGTGACGGCTCAGAGCCGTAATTAGCACTCAAAGGGTTAAACGGACACTAAACCCAAAATATTTCTTTCATGATTCAGGTAGAGAATACAATTTTAAACAACATTCCTATTTACTTCTATTATCTAATTTGCTTAATTTTTTAGATATCCTTTGTTGAAGAAATAGCAATGCACATGGTTGAGCCAATCATACGATGCATCTATGTGCAGCCACCAATCACCAGTTACTGAGCCTATCTAGATATGCTTTAAAGCACAGAATATCAAGAGAATAAAACAAATTAGATAATAGAAGTGAATTAGAAAGTTGTTTAAAATCGCATGCACTTTCTAAATCATGAAATAATTTGTTTTTGTTTCATGTCCCTTGAAGTACACCCAACAGTCCAGGTATTAATTTATAGCTGAACTAGAGTATAGGTGAAATAATCAGCTGATCAGTAACCATGGTAACTAACCTCTCACCCATCAGCTGATTACTTCACCTGTGCACTAGTTCAGCTATAATAAAAACCTGGACTGTTAGGGGTACTTTAAGACCGCAGTTTTGAAACACTGGTTTATACAACATGTTTCAAGAGAGAAGGTCCTATAAAATCTAACAAGTCAGGAACACACAGCCTAGGGGAGATTTTGAGAACTGTGAGAAATGGTTGTCAGAAGTTAAAGAGACATGAAACCTCACATTTTTCTTTCATGATACAGATAGAACATAACATTTTAAGCAACTTTACAGTTTACTTCTTTTATTAAATTTGCTTAATTCTCTTTGTTTAAATAGCAACAATGGACTACTGGGAGCTAGCTGAACACATCGGATGAGTCAAGGATAACATGCAAATATGTGCAGCTACCGATCAGCAGCTAGCTCCCAGCAGTGCCTACCTATTTATGTTTTTAAGAAAGGATAGCAAGCGAACAAAACATATTAGATAATAGTTATAAATTATCTAATTGTATATTCTATCTGAATCAGGGCTGTGCCATTAATCGTGATATGAGGTTATGCGACTATGTGAAGTAGAGGATGCAATTTTTTAGAAAAACAAAACTGCTTCCTTGCCGCCTTTCCGCAAGAAGCAATCAATGATTACTTCTCTAGGGGGGAGATGAGGAAGAAGCCTCCTAAAGCGTCACCAGCTCACATTTGCCACTCTCATATCACTGGACAGGATGTGAGTGACAGCTACCATACCTGCTGTGATTGGCTGGTTGTGCTCGCCCTTTATCTTTTAACTTTGTCTGGTACTTGCCCCCCGAGCTTGTGCCATAGAGCTCTCCTATCAGGTAATCAAGACAGCATGCTAGACGCGAATAGTAATTAGGAATAGTTATTTGTAGACATGTGTTGTGCATTATTTTTATAGTACTATGTGAGGGTTGTGAGGCACCTGCTTAAGAATATCTGAGTCACCGTCCATTACCTTCCTGGTATAATGTTCTGAACGCAACAGCAAGAGCGATACCTGTATGAAGTTGTTGTTGTCATAGAAACAACATGCCATTTACTTCAACTGTGGGCTGTGCATGAGCGAAAAGGTTTATAATTGTAGGGAACGTTACTGCTCACATGTGTGTGCTCTTGTGTCGTTGCATTATTTAGCACAGATATATCTTTAACAAAACAATGTAAGTGTGCACTCATTTACTGTATATTTATAGGGTTTGTCCTACATGAGAAAAATATCACATTTTTATATTTCCCCCATAAAATGCTGTTTTATATATTTACTAGTGTTAAAGCCTGTGTACACGGGCCTACATGTTTAAGAAAATGCAGCGCAGTGGTCCCACCCACCTCCTCTCGCGATGGGCTGCCCACCCGCCTCCCTCCTAACCCTCCCACGTCACCAATGATCGGCACCACCGCTGCACGATGCAGAGAGTCTGCAAGACTATTTCTGCATTGCACCACTCTTGGGACATGCAGAAATAACGCAATCTCGCTATTTTTAGAGACATCACAGCAGAGAGGGGCCCAGGACAGCAGCATCGTACCCCTTAAGGGCTTAATGATTTGGTCATTAAGGGGTTAAGGCCAGGTATGTTTGTCTCGCAAGTCTCTACTGCGCATGACTGCATCGGACAAACATACATGGCCTTTTATTATATAGGATTATGTCAGATTATTGGCATTTCTTTTACAACTTGACTGCATTTTACCTACCCACCTCCAGATATTACAAAGCCTAAAGCTATGTTTACTCATTCTTAAATATATTTTGAAAAGATGGAATGTGACCCCCCCCCCCCAAGTTCTAAAAGGGACAATAAACTCTAAAACTTCTATTATGTGTATGAAAGAAGCCTATCTAAACATTTTAAAAATATATATTTTTTCCACGTGAATTTTTTTTAATAAATATACTGTGGTGATTGAAGTGTGATCAATTTCCTTCCAGTGAGATTGTTTTAATATTAAGATTTTTTTGGCCTTAGAATAAGTAGGTGCTGGTCAAGGTCTGCTGTTTTTTTCTTCTTCTTTGTTTAATCAGTGCTATACAAACCTCCAAGCACTACATTTTTTGGTCTACATATCGTTTAATATATGTGTGTGTGTTGACAAAATATCAGACATGACAGAATTTGTAACCCAAATGTAATTTAACAGCGACCTAAAGTGTGTTCCTGTGTGTGTACTTACAAAATATCTGACAACTAGACCATACTTGACTACTGCCCTATTTTATTGGTTTAGTCCTGTTTCTGGCCTTCTTTTCCATTAAAAAAAATTGTGTAGATGATATTAATCAGTAGACCTAGCAAAAGTATATACAACTCTAGCTCCCTTCAATGGGTCTCCTAGTAAACATTGTGATAGTGATAAAAGTAGATGAATCGAGCGCCAAAAAGGCTAAGGTGACTGTATAAAGGTCACAATTTTATTGCACACAGTATAAAACACAAATTAAGCTAAAATTCATGGATCCATGATTCACAAAAATAAAATATTAAATAAACAGTTATAGTAAAAACAGCAACAGTCTATTAGAAAGACGGCAACAATTTTCACATACAGTTGGAAATAAGTGGCCAATGCATATATTGTTGTAAAAATGCCCCAGTAAAACTATTTGATGTGAATTCCAATAAAGTTATCCCAGTAAAGTGTGTTGTACGAAAGTGTCCAAAATGTTCAAAAAAACAAAGTCCAACTGATGAAAAAAGAGGTGAAAAAATGGTGCTGAAATATAAAAATAGTGAAAAAATACAAAAATGTAAAAAAGTCAAAAAACAATAGTGAAGTTCTGATATAAAAGGAAGTGTAGAAATTCAAAAATACAAATTGCAACAATAAAGGTGTTTAGGGTAATTGTGTAAAAGTGTCTTCTAATTGGTGATATCCATCAGTAAATGAGAAAAAAAACAAATTAATCCTGTGAAAAAAAGAAAAAGAATACTGCAGACAAAATATAACAATGTGGTATAAGAAATTTGCTTACTTTCAGTTGAATGTCGACGCGTTTCGGCCTAATAACAGGCCCTTTTCAAGACTATGTAACCAAGTAAGCAAATGTAGCTTATATAGGGTAGATAATCCAAAAGTTACTGAGTGTTTGGGCGCCAAAATTTGTGGTCCCTTAAGAGCCACCCACTTACTGTAGAGTGCATTGTGGGTATGGGCAATGAATAAAAGTTATGGGCAAAGAATAAAAAATATATAAAAAAGTCTCTAAGGTATTTTAATATTTTTAGAGCAACATTGGTTGATCTGTAAATATAGTTTTGTATATTGTATAAGATGCATCGTTGGTTCTAGTATATTCGCCGTTTAGTATATGTAATGGTGAGTTTGTGACATCATATCCGGTTTCGGATATGTGACGTAATTTCCAGAATGTCATTTCCAGGTTTCGTTGTGTACGGATGTTTTAGTGCAATTGGAAAGGAAGAGTAGTTTAGGTATTTAGCATTCCTAGTTTCTGGAACATAAGCTATATTTGCTTACTTAGTTACATAGTCTTGAAAAAGGCCTGTTATCAGGCCGAAACGAGTCGACATTCAACTGAAAGTAAGCAAATATCTTATACTTTAACACATTGTTATATATTGTCTGCAGTATTGTTTTTCTTCTTTTTTTCACAGGATTAGGAGTTTTTTTTCTCATTTACTGATGGATATCACCAATTAGGAGACATAAGAAGTTCACTTTTACACAATTACCCTAAACAACTTTATTGTTGCAATTTGTATTTTTTACACTTCCTTTTATATCAGATCTTCACTATTGTTTTTTGACTTTTTTACATTTTTGTATTTTTTCACTATTTTTATATTTCATCACCATTTTTTCATTTTTTTTACCTCTTTTTCATCAGTTGGACATTAAGTTTTTTTGAACATTTTGGACACTTTCGCACAACACACTTTACTGGGATAACTTTATTGGAATTCACAGCAAATAATTTTACTGGGACATTTTAACAACAATATATAGATTGGCCACTTAATTTCAACTGTAAAAAAAAAATTGTTGTCGTCTTTCTAATAGACTGTTGCTGTTTTTACTATAACTGTTTATTTAATATTTTATTTTTGTGAATCATGGATCCATGAATTTTAGCTTAATTTGTGTTTTATACTTTGTACAATAAAATTGTGACCTTTATACATTCACCTTAGCCTTTTTGGGGCTCGCTTCATCTACTTTTACCATTAAAAAAATAGTTTCAGGAGTCTTTCTATCGGCCCTGAGGTGTGGGGCTTGGAAAGAGATGGGGTTTTTTTTCTATGGGAATCTGATATATAATAAGAATAAATGTATGTTGAAAAAATAATTTTAATAAAACCGCAATATTTCATCAAAAAAAAAAAAAAGATTTTTTTTCATATCACACAGCCCTAATCTGATTCATGAAAACATAATTTATGTAAGAACTTACCTGATAAATTCATTTATTTCATATTGGCAAGAGTCCATGAGCTAGTGACGTATGGGATATACAATCCTACCAGGAGGGGCAAAGTTTCCCAAACCTCAAAATGCCTATAAATACACCCCTCACCACACCCACAATTAAGTTTAATGAATAGCCAAGAAGTGGGGTGATAAAGAAAGGAGTAAAAAGCATCAACAAAGGAATTTGGAAATAATTGTGCTTTATACAAAAAATCATAACCACCATAAAAAAGGGGGTGGGCCTCATGGACTCTTGCCAATATGAAAGAAATTAATTTATCAGGTAAGTTCTTACATAAATTATGTTTTCTTTCATGTAATTGGCAAGGGTCCATGAGCTAGTGACGTATGGGATAGCAATACCCAAGATGTGAAACTTCACGCAAGAGTCACTAGAGAGGGAGGGACAAAATAAAAACAGCCATGTCGCTGAAAAAAATTAATCCACAACCCAAATATAAGTTTATTCTCAAAAATAAAAGGGAACACTTAAATCATAAGCAGAAGAATCAAACTGAAACAGCTGCCTGAAGAACTTTCCTACCAAAAAATGCTTCCGAAGAAGCAAATACATCAAAATGGTAGAATTTAGTAAATGTATGCAAAGAAGACCAAGTTGCTGCTTTGCAAATCTAATCAACTGAAGCTTCATTCTTAAAAGCCCAAGAAGTGGAAACTGGTCTAGTAGAATGAGCTGTAATTCTCTGAGGCGGGGCTTTACCCAACTCCAAATAAGCTTGATGAATCAAAAGCTTTAACCACGATGCCAAAGAAAGGGCAGAAGCCTTCTGACTTTTCCTGGAACCAGAAAATATAACAAATAGACTAGAAGTCTTCCTGAAATCTTTAGTAGCTTCAACATAATATTTCAGAGTTCTCACCACATCTAAAGAATGTAAAGATCTCTCCAAAGAATTCTTAGGGTTAGGACACAAAGAAGACAACAATTTCTCTATTGTTGTTAGAATTCACAACCTTAGGTAAGAATTTAAATGAAGTCCGCAAAACGGCCTTATCCTGATGAAAAAAGAAAATTTATGCTTACCTGATAAATTTGTTTCTTTTTAGACACGATGAGTCCACGGATTTCATCCTTACTTGTGGGATTATGCCTCCTGGTCAGCAGGAGGAGGCAAAGAGCACCACAGCAGAGCTGTATATATAGCTCCTCCCTTCCCTCCCACTCCAGTCATTCGACCGAAGTTAGGAAGAGAAAGGAAAAGCCAAGGTGCAGAGGTGTCTGAAGTTCACAAAAAGTAATAACCTGTCTCATAGAACAGGGCGGGCCGTGGACTCATGTCTAAAAAGAAACAAATTTATCAGGTAAGCATACATTTTATTTTATTTTTAAAGACACAATGAGTCCACGGATTTCATCCTTACTTGTGGGATACAATACAAAAGCTAGAGTACACGGATGAAAAGGGAGGGACAAGACAGGGAAACTAAACGGAAGGCACCACTGCTTGAAGAACCCATCTCCCAAAAAAACAGCCTCAGCCAAAACAAAAGTATCAAATTTGTAAAATTTAGAAAAAGTGTGAAGAGAGGACCAAGTTGCAGCCTTGCAAATCTGTTCAACAGAAGCATCATTTTTGAATGCCCATGAGGAAGCAACAGTCCTGGTGGAATGAGCCTTAACTCTGTTTGGAGCCTGCTGTCCAGCAGTCTCATATGCAAAACGGATGATACTCTTCAGTCAAAAAGAAAGAGAGGTAGCCATAGATTTCTGACCCTTATGTTTTCCAGAAAAACATGACAAAAAGAGAAGACGATTGAAGAAGTCATTAGTCGCTTGTAAGTAAAATTATAAAGCACAGAGTACGTCCAAATTGTGCAAAAGATGTTCCTTCTGAGGAGGAGGATTATGACACAAGAAAGGAACAACAATCGCCAGATTAAAGTTTCTGTCTGAAACAACCTTAGGTAGAAAACCTAGAATAGTACGTACCTTATCCGAATGGAAAATAAGAATAAAACTTCCAAGATAACAACTTAATATCTAAGGAATGCATAGGCTCAAACGGAGCGCCTTGACCTTAAAAACTAAATTCAGACTCCATGGAGGAGTAACTGTTCTGAACACAGGCCTGACAAAAGATTGCACATCTGGAACATCTGCCAGACATTTGTGTAACAAAATAGACAAGGCAGAAATTAGATCATTTAAGGAACTTGTCAACAAAAAACTTTCTCCAAACCCTCGTGGAGAAAGACAAAAATTCTGAGAAACCAACTCTACTCCATGAGTAGCTCTTGGACTCACGCCAATAAAGATAGATACGCCATATCTTATGGTAAATCCTTCTAGTTACAGGCTTACGAACCTGCATCATGGTCTCTATGACCGAATCAGAAAACCCCCCGCTTGGATAGGATTAAATGTACAAACTCCAAGAAATCAGCTTCAGAGAAACTAGATTTAGGGTGAAGGAAATGTCCTTGAATGAGAAGGTCCCTCCTCAATGAAAATCTCCAAGGTGGCAGAGATGACATGTTAACCAGGTCTGCATACCAAATCCTGCGAGGCCACGCCGGAGCCATGAGGATCACTGATGCCTCCTCCTGCTTGATTCGAGCAATGATTCGAGGATGAAGTTCAAACTGAGGAAAAAGGCATGCAAGTTTGAAGGAGCAAGGAACCGCCAGAACATCCATCAGATCAGGTCCCTAGACCTTGATCCAAATCTCAGGGAGCTTGGAATTTTGACGGGGTGCATGAAATCCCATTCTTGGGAGACCCCACTGGAGAACTATGTTAGAGAACACTTCCGGATGGAGTTCCCACTCCCTTGGAAAAAAAGTCTACCTGCTCAGGAAATCCGCCTTCCAATTGTCCACTCCTGGGAGGTGGATCGCCAATAAGTAACCAAAATGGACTAGTGCCCACTAGATTATTTTGACTACCTCTATCATCGCTAAAGAACTCCTCGTTCCTTCCAGATGATAGATGCAAACTTAAAAAATAAGCTGACCGACTAGAACCTAATAAAACTGGACCGTGACTAACCGAGTCCAGTCCAGAATAGCATTGTAGATCTCTATCAGCTCCAGAATATTCATAGAAAGAACAGACTCTGACAGAGTTCAAACTCCCTGAGCCTCCAGGGAACTCCAGACTGCTCCCCACCCCAGAAGGCTGGTGTCTGTTGTTACAATCACTCAAGATGGTCTGCGAAAGCAAGACCCCTGGGAGAGATGATCCAGAGACAATCACCATTGAAGAGAGCTCTTCGTCTCCTGATCCAGAATTATCCGAGAAGACAAGTTTGCTTAATTCCCGTTCCATTGCCTGAGCATGTTCAGCTGCAGAGGTCTGAGATGGAACCGCGCAAACAGGATGATGTCCAAAGTCGTCACTATCAGCCTGATTACCTCCATTGCCCTGAGCCCCTGAAGGCCGAGGAGTGGACAGAAGGATTATACAAGTATCGATAAACTTTGAGTTCCTGACCTCTGTCAGAAAAATCTTCATTGATACGTAATTTAGTATGATTCCCCAAAAAGCTACCCTTGTGCTTGGGACTAAGGAACACTTTTCCAAATTTACCCTTCACCCATGAGATCACGGGAAGGAAAACACCATGTCCTTGAAAAATCTTACTTGCTATAAGGATGGCGCCTGCACTGGGAGGTCATCCAGATAGGGCGCCACTGCAATGTCCCAAACCGAAGCACCGCCAACAGCGATCCCGGAGCCTTTATGAGAACTGAGAGCTGTGGCAAGACACAAAGGAAAAACAACAAACTAAAAGCGTTTGTCTAGAAAGACAAACCTTAGAACTTGAGATGATTATCGAGAATGGCACATGAAAGTATGCGTCCTTTAAATCCACTGATGTCATTAAATGACCCTTATGGAACAAGGAAAGAATGAAACGAACAGTTTCCATCTTGAAGGACGGTCGACTGAAAATTTTTAGTAGACTCTTGAGATCTAAAAAGTGGTCTGAAGGTTCCCTCCTCCTTTAGGACCACAACCCGTTTGGGATAAGAAACCCAGAACCTGTACCTATATTGGAACTGGAACAATCACTCCTAGATGTGAGAGGTCTCCTACGCAGTGTAAGAACGCCTCTCCTTTTGTCTGATCTGCAGATAATCTTGAAAACAGAAACCTGCCTCTGGGAGGAAAACTTTTGAACTCAAATTTGTATCCCTGTGACACTATTTGCTATTGATCAGGGATCCTGAACATCTCAAAACCAAGCCTGAGCGAAGACGGAAAGTTTGCCCCCTACAAGGTCCGATCCCGGATCGGGGGCATGTCCTTCATGCTGTCTTTGATTCAACAGCAGGCTATTTGGATATCTTTTTTTTTTATAACACTTTAAAATTTCAAAAGAGACCATTTCCATCCAGCCAGGTCCCAACAGAGACTTCTCCTTGTAAGGAATCACTAAAAGCTTAGACATAGAGCATATGTTCGTAGAACAAAACTCTAACCATAAAACCCTGAGAGCTGGAACAGAGCAAACTATGCTCCCAGTTAGAGAAGTTGAAGATTTTGAAATAAAGGAATTAGCCATCTTGAAAGCTTTTAATCCTGTCCTGGGTTTTATCCAGGGAAGCTTCTGACTTAATAGCATCAGACGATGCATCAAACCAACCACCGTCGCACTAGTGACGATATACAAGTACACACCAGGTTGCCATTGGAAGCCCTGGAGTACCTCCCACTTGTAATCTTTGTATAGCAGTTCACCTAGCTAAGCTGAAACTACTCACTCAGTCACCCCTAGGAAATGTGTTTCCAGCCTCCTTATGCTGAGTCGGCGATGGGAAACAGATTTGGAAATGTATGGAATGTGTCCTTCCTTATTTTGTAAAATTTATGTACATATGTGGTACTTGTAAAGCTTGAAGAATCTATAACTAACACCTCACTTTACCTCTTCCTATCACTAATGTAGGCAAAGAGAATGACTGGAGTGGGAGGGAAGGGAGGAGCTATATATACAGCTCTGCTGTGGTGCTCTTTGCCTCCTCCTGCTGACCCGGAGGCGTAATCCCACAAGTAAGGATGAAGTCCGTGGACTCATCGTGTCTTTAAAAAGAAATCAGAAAAGGAGATTCACAAGAGAGAGCAGATAATTCAGAAACTCTTCTAGCAGAAGAGATGGACAAAAGGAACAACACTTTCCAAGAAAGTAGTTTAATGTCCAAAGAATGCATAGGCTCAAATGGAGGAGCCTGTAAAGCCTTCAAAACCAAATTAAGACTCCAAGGAGGAGAGATTGATTTAATGACATGCTTGATACAAACCAAAGCCTGTACAAAACAGTGAATATCAGGAAGTTTAGCAATTTTTCTGAGGAATAAAACAGAAAGAGCAGAGATGTGTCCTTCAAATGAACTTGCAGACAAATCTTTATCCAAATCATCCTGAAGAAACTGTTAAATTCTAGGAATTCTAAAAGAATGCCAAGAGAATTTATGAGAACACCATGAAATGCAAGTCTTCCAAACTCGATAATAAATCTTTCTAGAAACAGATTTACAAGCCTGCAACATAGTATTAATCATTGAGTCAGAGAAACATCTATGACTAAGCATCAAGCGTTCAATTTCCATACCTTCAAATTTAATGATTTGAGATCCTGATGGAAAAAACGGACCTTGAGATAGAAGGTCTGGCCTTAATGCAAGTGGCCAAGGTTGGCAACTAGACACCCGAACAAGATCCGCATACCAAAACCTGTGAGACCATGCTGGAGCCACCAGCAGCACAAACGATTGCTCCATGATGATTTTGGAGATCACTCTTGGAAGAAGAACTAGAGGCGGGAAAATATAAGCAGGTTGATAACACCATGGAAGTGTCAATGCATCCACTGCTTCCGCCTGAGGATCCCTGGACCTGAACAGGTACCTGGGAAGTTTTTTGTTTAGATGAGATGCCATCAGATCTATTTCTGGAAGCCCCCACAACTGAACAATTTGAGAAAACACATCTGGGTGGAGAGACCATTCTCCCGGATGTAAAGTCTGATGACAGATAATTCGCTTCCCCATTGTCTAAACCTGGGATATGAACCACAGAAATTAGACAGGAGCTGGATTCCGCCCAAATAAGTATCCGAGATACTTCTTTCATAGCTTGAGTACTGTGAGTCCCACCCTGATGATTGACATATGCCACAGTTGTGATATTGTCTTTCTGAAAACAAATGAACGGTTCTCTCTTCAACAGAGGCCAAAACTGAAGAGCCCTGAGAATTGCACGGAGTTCCAAAATATTGAATGGTAATCTCGCCTCTTGAGATTTCCAAGCCCCTTGTGCTGTCAGAGATTCCCAAACAGCTCCCCAACCTGAAAGACTCGCATCTGTTGTGATCACAGTCCAGGTTGGACGAACAAAAGAGGCCCCTAGAATTATACGATGATGATCTAATCATCAAGTCAGAGAAAGTCGAACATTGTGATTTATGGATATTAATTGTGATATCCTTGTATAATCCCTGCACCATTGGTTCAGCATACAAAGCTGGAGAGGTCTCATATGAAAATGAGCAAAGGGGATCGCGTCCGATGCTGCAGTCATGAGACCTAAAACTTCCATGCACATAGCTACTGAAGGGAATGACTAAGACTAAAGGTTCCGACAGGCTGCAACCAATTTCAAACTTCTCTTGTCTGTTAGAGACAAAGTCATTGACACTGAATCTATCTGGAAACCTAAAAAGGTTACCCTTGTCTGAGGAATCAAAGAACTTTTTGGTAAATTGATCCTCCCACCATGTCCTTGAAGAAACAACACTAGTTGATTTGTGTGGGATTCTGCAGAACGTAAAGACTGAGCGAGTACCAAGATATTGTCCAAATAAGGAAACACTGCAATACCCCGCTCTCTGATTACAGAGAGTATGGCAACAAGAACCTTTGAAAAGATTCTTGGAGCTGTCGCAAGGCCAAAAGCAAGAGCAACAAATTGGTAATGCTTGTCTAGAAAAGAGAATCTCAGGAACTGATAGTGATCCGGATGAATCGGAATATGAAGATATGCATCCTGTAAGTCTATTGTAGACATATAATGCCCTTGCTGAACAAAAGGCAGAATAGTCCTTAGTGTCACCATTTTGAAAGTTGGTACTCTTACATATCGATTCAAAATCTTTAGATCCAGAACTGGTCTGAATGAATTTTCTTTCTTTGGGACAAAGAATAGATTTGAATAAAACCCCAGACCCTGTTCCTGAAACTGAACTGGCATGATTACCCCTGATAACTCCAGGTCTGAAAACACACTTCAGGAAAGCCTGAGCCTTTACTGGGTTTGCTGGAATGCATGAGAGAAAACATCTTCTCACAGGCAGTCTTACTCTGAATCCTATTCTGTACCCCTGAGAGACAATACTCTGAATTCAATGATTTTGGACCGAATTGATCCAAACATCTTTGAAAATTTTTAATCTGCCCCCTACCAGCTGAGCTGGAATGAGGGCCACACCTTCATGCGGACTTGGGGGCTGGCTTTGATCTCTTAAATGGCTTGGATTTATTCCAATTTGAGGAAGGCTTCCAATTGGAAACAGATTCATTTGGGGAAGGATTAGGTTTCTGTTCCTTATTTTGTCGAAAGGAACGAAAACGGTTAGAAGCTTTAGATTTACCCTTAGGTCTTTTATCCTGAGGCAAAAAAACTCCCTTCCCCCCAGTGACAGTTGAAATTATTGAATCCAACTGAGAACCAAATAATTTATTACCTTGGAAGAAAGAGATAGCAATCTGAACGTAGAAGTCATATCAGCATTCCAAGATTTGAGCCACAAAGCTCTTCTAGCTAAAATAGCTAAAGACATTGATTTAACATCAATTTTGATGATATAAAAAATGGCATCACAATGAAATTATTAGCATGTTGAATCAACTTAACAATGCTAGACAAATCATGATCCGATACTTGTTGCGCTAAAATTTCCAACCAAAAAGTTGAAGCAGCTGCAGCATTAGCCAAAGAAATTGCAGGCCTAAGAAGATGGCCTGGATATAAATAAGCCTTCCTTAGATAAGATTCAAGTTTCCTATCTAAAGGATCTTTAAAAGAAGTACTATCTTCCTTAGGAATAGTAGTACATTTAGCAAGAGTAGAGATAGCCCCATCAACTTTGGGGATCTTTTCTCAAAACTCCAATCTAACTGCTGGCAAAGGATACAATTTTTTTAAACCTTGAAGAAGGAATAAAAGAAGTACCAGGCCTATTCCATTCTTTAGAAATCATATCAGAAATAGCATCAGGAACTGGAAAAACCTCTGGAATAACCACAGGAGGTTTATAAACAGAATTTAAACGTTTACTAGTTTTAATATCAAGAGGACTAGTTTCCTCCATATCTAATGTAATCAACACTTCTTTTAATAAAGAACGAATATACTCCATTTTAAATAAATAAGAGGATTTGTCAGTGTCAATATCTGAGGCAGGATCTTCTGAATCAGATAGATCCTCATCAGAGAAGGATAAATCAGTATATTGCCGGACATTTGAAATTTCATCAACTCTATGAGAAGTTTTAAAAGACCTTTTACGTTTATTAGAAGGCGGAATGGCAGACAAAGCCTTCTGAATTGAATCAGAAAAAAATTCTTTTAAATTTACAGGTATATCTTGTGCATTAGATGTTGAGGGAACAGCAACAGGTAATGAACTACTACTGATGGATACATTTCCTGCATGTAAAAGTTTATCATGACAACTATTACAAACCACAGCTGGAGGTATAATCTCCACAAGTTTACAACAAATGCACTTAGCTTTGGTAGAACTTATCAGGCAGCAGGGTTCCAACAGTGATTTCTGAGACAGGATCAGATTGAGACATCTTGCAAATGTAAAAGAAAAAAAACAAACATATAAAGCAAAATTATCAATTTCCTTATATGGCAGTTTCAGGTATGGGAAAAAAATATTTTCAGGTATGGGAAAAAACGTCCGGAAATGACACACTCGCGTCATAGATGACGCAACCTTGTGAAGGACTCGGCGTCAACTAAGACGCCGGAAATGACGAATTTGCGTCAACGAACGTAACTTCGCGCCCAAAAAATCTTGCGCCAAAAATGACGCAATAAACTTTGTCATTTTGCGCCCTCACGAGCTTAATTCTGCCCGCAAATTTAAAAGACAGTCAATTTTAAAAAGAGACTATACCCCAGGTAAGAAATACATTTTTCATAAAAAAGCATTTCCCAGATATGAAACTGACATTCTGCAAAAGGAAATATACTGAAAACCTGAATCATGGCAAATATAAGTACAAAACATATATTTAGAACTTTATATAAATACATAAAGTGCCAAACCATAGCTGAGAGTGTCTTAAGTAATGAAATCATACTTACCAAAAGACACCCATCCACATATAGCAGATAACAATTTCAGTACTGGTTTGGCTATCAGTAGAGATAATGGAATATGAGAGTATATCGTCGATCTGAAAAGGGAGGTAGGAGATGAATCTCTACGACTGATAACAGAGACCCTAGGAAATAGATCCCTGTGAGGAAAACCATTGCATTCAATAGGTGATACTCCCTTCACATCCCTCTGACATTCACTGTACTCAGAGGAATCGGGCTTCAAAAATGCTGAGAAGCGCATATCAACCTAGAAATCTTAGCACAAACTTACTTCACCACCTCCATATGAGGCAAAGTTTGTAAAACTGAATTGTGGGTGTGGTGAGGGTTGTATTTATAGGCATTTTGAGGTTTGGGAAACTTTGCCCCTCCTGTATATCCCATACGTCACTAGCTCATGGATTCTTGCCAATTACATGAAAGAAAGTTTAATTTTTACTTTACTGTCCCTTTAAGAAAATCTCATAGGAGAAGAAGTCGGTAAAATGGACTGGTAATGGTCTTGCACATGTAAGGTAACTTATGTATTACAAGCAGCTTTTGTAACTGTTTAGCAACAAGGTAATTAAGAAGTTATATATACAAAAGCAAAATTACATAAAAGCCAGAGTTTAAAGGGACAGTAAATTTAAAACTAAACTTTTATGATTCGGATAAAGCATGTAATTTTAGTCAACTTTCCAATTTACTTCTGTTATCAAATTTGCTTTGTTCTCTTGGTATCCATTATTGAAGAGTAAAGCTTGGTAGGCTCAAAAGAGCGTGGACGTGTCTTTAGTACGCTATGGAAGCAGTGTTTTGCAACATTATTTTTAGCTTTGTTATATCATGTTGCAAAATGCTGCTGCTATAGAGTACTAAATATATGTATACACTCCTGAGCTCTTATGAGCCTACCTAGCTCTACTCTTCAATAAAAGATACCAAAAGAACAAAGCAAGTTTGAAAACAGAAGTAAATTGGAAAGTTGGTTAAAATTGCATTCTCTATCCGAATGATGAAAGTTTAATTTTGACTTAAGTCAAAAAGAAACTTTCATGATTGAGATAGGGCATGCAATTTTTTTTTTTTAAAGTCTTTATTTACAACCAGCATTATATACAGTTCAATATGAAAAAAGAAAACAAGAACATATCTTATGCCACGCAGGGCAAGTCATTTTACAAAACAAATATGAGCCAAAAAGGCAGTTATTGTCAATGCTCTTGATATTATGCAGAATTTGTAGCAATATACATTATCAGTATAACATACCGAAAAAATACAAAAAGCAGAGGTTAATTATATTCACTGCTGGGTTTTTTCCTTCAATTTTCTCACCCACCATGAAAACCAATCATTCTGATATAAAATCAAAAACAAATAAAAAAAATAAAAAAATAAAAAATAAAAAAAATAAAATAAAAAAAATAAATAAAAATAAAATAAAATAAATAAATTTAAAAAAAAACAACATCTCTCTCCCCTCTCCCCATTTACCAAATACCGAGAAGAACTATCTCTGAGTTTTTAAATGGGAAGATCAAATAGTTAAGGGCATGCAATTTTAACCAACTTTTCAATTTACTTCATCATCAAAATTGCTTTGTTCTCTTGGTATTCTTTGATGAAAGCTAAACCTAGGTAGGCTCATATGCTAATTTCTAAGACCTTAAATGCCGCCTCTTATCTCAGGGGATATTGACCGTTTTTTACAGCTAGTGGGCATTAGTTCATTTGTGCCATATAACATTGTGCTCACGCCCGTGGAGTTACCCTAGGAGCCAGCACTGATTGGCTAAAACGCAAGTCTGTCAAAAGAACTGAGATAAGTGGGTAGTCTGAAGTGGCTTAGATACAAGGTAATCACAGCGGCAAAAAGTATATTAATATAACCGTGTTGGTTTTGCAAAACGGGGGAATGGGTAATAAGGGATTATCTATCTTTTTAAACAATAAAAATTCTCGAGTAGACTGCCCCTTTAAAGGGACATGAAACTCCAATTTTTTCTTTCATGATTTAGGTAGAACATACAATTTTAAACAACTTTCCAGTTTATTTCTATTATCAAATTTGCTTCATTCTCTTGGTATAATTTGCTGAAGGGGGAGCAATGCACTACTGGTTTCTAACTGAACAAATGGGTGAGCCAATGACAATCGGTATATATATGCAGCCACCAATCAGCAGCTAGAACCTAAGTGCTTCTGAGATCTAGAAAACCTTTCAGCAAAGGATAACAAGAGAAGGAAGCAAATTAAATAATAGAAGTAAATTGGAAAATTGTTTAAAATCACATGCTCTTTCTGGATAAAAAAAATTGGGTTTCATGTCCCTTTAAGTTTTCTATAAAACATTTCAAAGCAAGGACATTCCTAACTGACCCTACTCCACCCTTGGGAGCTTTGCACAACATCATCAATGACATCACTGATAACATCTGCAGTGACCCCCTATGGCACACAGTATAAGCTCACTCTCCCTTAAAGAAGCCCCTGGCAACCTTTTCATTCCCCCCACACTTACATGCAACCACCTCACACAGCTTCCTCTTCATGCCATCTCTACACAGTCTGCTTCACACCCTCTTATTTTTCTTCCACACGCTTAGCGACCTCCTCACCCGCCGTCTGTTACACACAACATCCTCCTTATCCTCTCACCCCTTCTTTACACACAGCCCTGCTTATCCTCTTAGCACATTGTCCCTCACATTGCTAGTGTTGATGTGTAAGGGAGAGTGATCTTAAATGGTACAGATTATACTATATATCATAGGTGATGTCACTGATGTCATCAACAATATCATGTGTGATTTCATCAGTGGTGTAATTGATGTCATCAAGTAAAGTTCCCAAGGGGGGAGTGAGGGCAGTTTAAGTTAGAAATTCCCTTGCTTTTAAGCGTTTGATAGAAATATGGCTTTCATGTAAGCTTTTTGCCAATTAATTTGTATAAAACAAATATAATCTACATTTATGTTTTAGGAGAAAAAAATCTTTAGGAATTTTTTTTTATTTTATTTCCTTCAAAAATGTATATAAACACTTATTCTGCAAGATGTGGCATAAATACAGTATAATATATATATATACACACACTTGTGGGAGGATTCTATACTGCTTTCCTTACTGTGCCACAATGCAGATAGGAAACAAAAAAAAATGTGAGGGGCAGGAGAGTTTCTTGGGTATGTCTGAAGCTCTCATAACTCATTGTATTCTCTAAATATTTTACATCAACAGCTCTCACTAATTTAAAGTGACACTGAACCCAATTTTTTTCTTTTGTGATTCAGATAGAGCATGCAATTTTAAGCAACTTTCTAATTTACTCCTATTATCAAATTTTCTTCATTCTCTTGGTATCCTATTATCAATTTTTCATTGTTCTCTTGGTGTCTTGATTTGAAAAAGCAGGAATGTAAGCTTATTAGCCGGCCCATCTTTAGTTTAGCACCTGGGTAGTGCTTGCTGATTGGTGGCTAAAATGTAGCCACCAATCAGCAAGCAGTACCCAGGGTGCTGAACTAAAAATAGGCAGGCTTCAAAACTTACATTCCTGCTTTTTCAAATAAAGATACAAAGAGAATGGAGAAAAATTGTTAATAGAAGTAAATTAGAAAGTTGCATAAAATTGTATGCTCTATCTGAATCATGAAAAAAAAAATTAGGTTCAGTATCCCTTTAACCAAAAAGATAGGGAAGTCTTAGTAGCCTTCTGCCCCTTACACTTCCCCAAATAGACAACAAACAAAGAGGAAGATTGTCTAAACTCCTTAGTAGCCTAAAGATAGAACTTCATCCAAATTGTAAAGTAAGCATTCCTTCGATGAAGGAGGATTAGGACACAAGGAAGGAACCACAATCTCCTGATTGATGTTGCGATCTGACACAACCTTAGGAAGAAAACCTAATTCAGTATGTAAAACTGCCGTATCTGCATGAAAAATCAGATAAGGGGGCTCACATTGCAAAGCAGAGATCTCAGAAACTCTGCACGCAGAGGTAATAGCCAATAAAAAGAGAACCTTCCAAGATAACAATTTAATGTCAACGGAATGCAGAGGCTCAAACGGAACTTGTTGCAAAACCCGAAGAACAAGATTTAGGCTCCAAGGAGGAGCCCCAGATCTAAACACAGGTCTGATCCTAATCAGAGCCTTAACAAATGACTGCACGTCTGGAAGATCAGCCAGTCTCTTGTGCAATAAAATCGACAGGCCCAAAATCTTTCCCCTCAGGGAACTAGCAGAAAGGCCCTTCTCCAAGGAACTTCTTGTTCTCCCCTGATGGTTGATGTGAGCCACAAGGTTATATTGGAAGTCTGATAAACTGGGACGAACCCAGAAGTGGCCAAGCCTTCAAGGCCTTGAAGATTGCCCGTATTTCCAAAATATTGATCGGGAGGGGGACTCCTCCTGAGTCCAGAACCCCTGTGCCTTCCTGGCACCCCAAACAGCTCCCCCTTCCGGATAGGCTTGCGTCTGTATTCACAATCTCCCAGGATGGTCTTAAGAAGCATGTACCTTGGGACAGATGATCTGGACAAAGCCACCAAGAGAGTGATTCTCTCGACCGGCTGTCTTATACAATCTGTTGAGACAGATCTGAATGATCGCCGTTCCACTGCCTCAGCATGCACAGTTGTAAATGTCTGAGATGGAACCTGGCAAAAGGAATGATGTCCATGCAGGACACCATGAGACCAATCACCTCCATACACTGAGCCACAGAGGGACTCAAGGAGGTTAGCATGCACTGTCTCTGGTCTGTTAGAAATATCATCATGGATATGGAGTCTATTATAGTACCCAGGAATTCCACCCTAGTAGTTGGGATACGAGAACTCTTTTTCAAGTTTATGTTCCATCCACGTGTTCAAAGAAGACTGAGAAGGAACTCCAAGAATTCTTCCGCAAGACGAAAGGATGGTGCTTGCACCAGAATATCACCCAAGTATGGGGGCTACTGCAATACCCTGAGTTCTAGCAACGGCTAGAAGAGCCCTCCAGAACCTTCGTAAAGATTCTTGGAGCAGTAGCTAGGCCAAACGGAAGGGCAATGAACTGGAAGTGCTGGTCCAGGAATACAAACCTCAGAAACTGAAAGTGTTCCCAGTGGATTGGAACATGAAGGTAAGCATCCTTCAGATCTATAGTGGTCATAAACTGGCCTTCCTGAATCAAAGGAAGGATCAACCTTATTGTCTCCATCTTGAAGGAAGGAAACGAAGTACAAGTAACATGTGTAATTAATCTTTCAGATGAAACTTTGTCTGAGACTCAGATATATGTACTGAGCCTGGGACTGGGATTTGTGCCATCTACAAGTTTCAATCTCTTTAAAACTGTAATTGATGTAAATCGTTTAATTCGCAATGTTACATTGAAGGGTCATTTTTCAGGTGGAGATGAAATACCACCAGACGAAAGTCGGGGTATAAAGTGGGTTACCACTAATCTCAACACTGACCTTTCGTTTCCTGACTCTTGTGATTTGGTTTCACTCAACACTCTTTTTATAGAAGGCGATCAGCCAGGGGCCAGACTCAGCACAAATAAAGTGAAAAGTCTTAAATCGCCTTCTAAATTTTACCCCATACACAGTAGGGGAACAGTTATTGAAAACTTCTATAAAAGAGTGGAGAGTGATTTAAGAACACTATCAAAGTCTCCAAAACAGAGACCTGATAATTTGGGCAGAGCTGAAAGGGAAGCCCTTTCCTCTCTGGCTAATAACCAGAATATTGTGGTGAAAAATGCGGATAAAGGCGGCTCGGTGGTAGTACTGAATAGAATTGATTATATAAACGAAGCATTGCGTCAATTAAATGATGATTGCTGCTATTCAGTGCTACCAACCGATCCAACCTTCCGATTTCAGAGAGAATTATTGCACCTTTTGGACGAAGGGATGGAAAATGGCTTTATTGATAAAGAGACTATGTCATACTTATACGTTGAACATCCGGTTACTCCTGTTTTCCATCACCTCCCAAAGGTGCACAAGTCCCTACAGGATGTCAAAGGACGTCCAATCGTAAGTGGTATAGGGTCCCTTTTTGAACATCTGTCCCAATGGTTGGATATGATCCTACATCCATTTGTGGAATCACTCCCCAGTTTTCTCAAAGATACCAAGCATTTAATGAATTTGGTACAGGACATTAAATGGCAGGAAGGGGCACATCTATGGGCAACCATAGATGTTACAGCACTGTATTCCACCATTCCACATTCTAAAGGATTGGAAGCTGTATCATTTTTTCTAAAAAATTGGTCCTCTTTCACGACAGATTTCCAACGGTATATTTTGCAGGTGACTGAGTTTTTATTAACTCACAACTTCTTTGAGTTTCAGGGTGTCTTTTATCTCCAGAGATGTGGGACGGCGATGGGGGCTAAGTTTGCCCCCTCCTATGCCAACCTCTTCATGGGTTGGTGGGAGCTGTCCCACATCTTTGGAGATAGGAACCCATCACGCAATTGTATTGTTTTCTATCGTCGTTTTATCGACGATCTGATTGTCATATGGCACGGTGAATATGATGTCCTGAAAACATTCATTGAAGGGCTGAATGTCAATGACATAGGCCTTAAATTTACGAGTGAGATTCAACAGACTCAGATCAACTATCTGGATGTAGTTTTAAGTGGTAGCCCTCAGGGCTCAGTAAAAACATGTCTGTACAGAAAACCAATCTCAGGCAACTCTTTGTTGCATGCCAAGAGCTGCCACCCCAAGCATGTCCCGTATGGCATAGCGAAAGGTCAACTTATGAGGGCAAAACGTAATTGCTCTGACACCAGAGAAGGTGAGAAACAGATGATGGAAGTTAAAAAGCGCCTCCTACAGAGAGGCTACCCTAAAAAGGTGGTCAATAGGGCCCAGAGAGAAGTTGGGAATCTGAACAGACAAGATCTTTTAAAAGAAAAGGATCGGAAAACTAAGGACCCCATGAAAGGGGTAACCTTTGTGACAGACTACAGCGACCAGTATGAAGAGGTCTGTAATATTGTAAAACATCATTTTAATATGCTGGTGGCAGATGACAGACTAATACAATGCGTGAAAGGAGGACTTAGATGTTCCTATAGACGCAATAAAACTCTAGGAAATATCTTGTCTCCAACTGTCCTACCAAAATCCATTTCACAAGGAAGTGCTTGGTTAACTAGTAAAGGGTCCTACAGATGTGGCAGTTCTAGATGTGGGGCATGTGAATATCTGACTGTGTCAGAACAATTTTGCTCCACTGTGACTGGTATCTCTTATGATATAAATTTCTGCCTAAATTGTACATCTACCTTCGTGATCTATTGCATTACCTGCACTAGATGTGGAAAACAATACATTGGGCTCACCACTAGGGACATCAGAAGTAGGATTAGAAAGCACCTGTCCACCATTAGAGTGGGCAAGGCTACTACTCCTATAGTACATCACTTCGCACAAATCCACGAACAAGATCTGACTTGCTTTTCTTGGCAACCTATTGATATGGTACCTAGACCGAGAAGAGGGGGTGATCGTGAAGTAGCACTCTCTAAAAGAGAGATGCTGTGGATTTTTAAGATGGAAACCAGAGTCCCAAAAGGATTGAACTCTGAGTTTGATCTTATAAATTACTGGGAATAGAATTGAATGCATTATTCCTTGTTATGCCTACAATTATATTCCTCAAGATTATTCTTACTGCTATTTATACAAAACAAACAATCATCCAAAACATTACACTTTTTGTATATATGTACATATTACAGTTTCGATTTAGAGATATAATCACTAACTACTCCATCTCTTAGAATATAGGTCTTCTTAGATTTTCCAAACAATATGTAACTCTACGGATTAAGAAAATAGGGGACTGTGTCTCTATATTTGTATATTTCATACATCAATGCATAGAGGTAACTTTTCAACTTATTTTGTTTTTGTGTTTTGTTTTTTATCACAGAGAGTGGGTCTAAACTATTAAGCGTTATACATGAACGCATAGTTGTGTAATAGGTTATCAGAAGCCTGAAAAAGTGGCCCTTACTCTCATGTATGTGATACAATCACAAATTCAGAAAATAAGCATTTTTGAAAATTAAATAACTCTTTGCTACTTGCTAGACCTTTAATTTATAATTTATATCATGTTGATTGTAGACCATGGTTTTTGTTAAAGAATGCCCAGGTTAAACAAATACACTGCAGATAATAGTATTTAAATATGGTATAATTTTTCATTTATTTGTTAATACCGGGAAAGAAAAATATATAGATGTACAAAAAATGGACTCATGACCTCTTGTTGCTCTGTCATCTTTTGTTCACAACCAGTATATATGGGGTTAAAATAAACTCAGGGCGTGTTGTTTCTCAATATGTTTTTAGCCAATGAGGTTGTTCTTACTTATGTATATAAGGAACACCTGTGGCTGGCTTCAGTATGCTATGATTACGGCTATGCCGAAACGCGTAAGCCTGCCAGCCAGAGGTGCCCCATATTATCTCTTTTGACACTGTGTTGTCTTACTTTTTTATATATACCAAATAAAGGTTATATTTTATTTTATACTAGCGCTCTCAATTGTTTTCTTTGGTGGACTTTATACTTTAGCCTGGAGAGCGTTAGTTCCCTGCCTCGTCCACTTCTCTGCTTATCTGGGAGCGATTACTGGAACTGTTTTGGTCTGTATTATACACACGGCAACTGGGATATCCTATTACCACACATGTGAGAAGCCGGTTTGGTACGAAGGTTCCGACTACCTGAGCGGAGGATTCCTATGGTTCCAGACTGCGGTCCCGGGATTGGTGGACAACAGGTGTGACGGAAGCAGTCGAGCACTTGGATTGGAGGATTGTCCGGTAGAGTTCTGGACACGCCCCCTGGTGGGCGGTAGGCCTCTGATCCTCAGAAGGAGTGAATCTGCTGAACACTCGGCAAGCGGCAAGTGAGTGTAAAGATCGATGGAACGGTTTGTGGATTACAACTGATACAGCACTGTATACGCCTCCCCCCCCCCCTGGTGGGGACGAGTGTGCAATAGCTCAGTGGTATTCTGTGATCACAAAAGGAGAAAGAGCGGAATACAGTGTGAACCGAAATACATATAACAGAGGTGAGACTGTATCATTCCATCTATATATATCTGCATTTCCTGTATCACGCACCACTACCTTATTGCCTGAACTTTATTTCGACATCTGTCCACTACCTGAGACTGTTTGCTTAAATTGCTCCTGTTCTGTGCAGTATATCTGAGATGGGACGTTGTTTAATTCCTGTTGGGTATTAGGTTTTCTCACTTTGTGTCTTTGGTATCCATCTTGAAGGAAGGGACACTGAGAAATTTGTTTAAGCACTTGAGGTCCAGCATTGGCAGAACATTCCCACCTTCTTTGGGACCACGAAATGGTTTGAATAAAACCCTAAACCTCTTTCTTAGATAGGCACCGGGGCAACAACTCCTAAGGAGGATAGATCCCGAACACACCCTAGAAAGGCATCCCTCTTTTCTGGTCTGGTAGACAGATTCGAGAGAAGGAATCTGCCCCTTGGCGGATGAGATTTGAAGCCTATCTTGTATCCCTGAGATACCACCTGCAGGAAATACGGATCCAGTACGTCCTTGAACCAGGCATCTGAAAAAAAGAGTCTACCCCCTACACGATCCAATCCTGGATCAGGGGTCGCCCCTTCATGTCGACTTGTTTTCAGCGGGCTTCTTCTTTTGCTTGGATTTATTCCAGGAGCAGGCTTCCAAGTACTCTTGGGTTGCTTGGGCTTTGAGGAGGATTGTTGTTGTTGGGATTTGTCAGAAGAAAACAAACAAAAAAATTGAAGATTGTCATCCCTTAGACTTGTTCTTCTTATCTTGCGTTAGGAAGGCACCCTTGCCTCTGGTAACCGTAGAAATAATGGAGTCCAGGCCTGGACCAAATAAAATATTTCCCTTGAAGGGAAGAGAAAGGAGTCTGGACTTAGAAGTCATATCCGCAGACCAAGACTTCAACCAGAGCGCCCGGCGAGCTAGGACCGCAAAGCCAGAGGCCTTTGCATTTAGGCAAATAATTTGCATGTTCGCATCACAGATAAAAGAATTAGCAATTCTCAGAGCTTTAATTCTGTCTTGAATATCCTCGAGGGGAAACTCCACCTCAATGAGTTCCGACAAAGAGTTGCACCAGTAGGTAGCCGCTCCGGCAACCACGGCAACTGCAGCAGCCGGTTGAAACAAAAATCCCATATGTTGAAGCATCTTTCTCAGAAAGGTTTTCATTTTTTTTATCCATTGGCTCTCTGAACGAAGAACTATCCTCAAGAGGTATAGTAGTACGTTTAGCAAGCGTAGAGATAGCACCATCCACCTTAGGAATGGAGCCCCACAAATCGAGAGTCCGGGACTGGGAACATTCTTAATAATGTTTGCCATCTTAACCGGCACAGGAAAAGTCAAAGGAACTCTGTCTAATTTAGGTATCATAGGTTCTTCAGGCAGTGCGGCCTCTGGAACCTCTAACGTAGAAAGAACCTCCTTTAATAAAAAACGCAAGTGCTCAATTTTAAATCTAAAGGACGGTTCCTCCGCAGCTTAGACGCTAAGGACTCTGACCCAGAAAGTTCACCCTCTGAAGCTACAGAGGTTAAAGGGACAGTCAACACCAGAATTTTTGTTGTTTAAAAAGATAGATAATCCCTTTATTACCCATTCCCCAGTTTTGCAAAACCAACAGTTATATTAATACACTTTTTACTTCTGTGACTAACTTGTATCTTAGCATCTTCTGACCGCCCCTAATCACATGACTTTTAGTTATTATCTATTGACTTGCATTTTAGCCAATTAGTGCAGTGTCTGCCACTAGCCACGGGCGTGATCACAATGCTATATATATGGCTTACATGAGCTTGCTCTCCCCTGCTGTGAAAAGTAAATAAAATAGAGGGCTTAGAAATTATCATATGAGCCTTCCTAGGTTTAGCTTTCAACTAGAATACCAAGAGAACAAAGCAAAATTGTTGATAAAGTAAATTGGAAAGTTGTTTAAAATTACATGTCCTATTTGAAAAATTAAAAAAATGTTTGGACTTGACTGTCCCTTTAACTCATCGGATAACTGGGACATAATAGCTAAATCTGATAAAAATTTAGATGACTCCGGGTCAGGAGAGCTATATTTAACCTTTCTCTTGCGTTTGTCAGAGAAATGCACTGAGGGCCCCAGAGACCGCCGTTTGTAACTGCGCAGCAAAGTCTGCAGGAAGAAGGTCCCCTCCGGATGGAGGATTAGATGTGCTACGGGGAACTGCATGTGGAGTGGATAATATAGCAAGAGTAGTAATCTCACGGGACGCCGAGTCCTGAGAGGTAGACGGCTCAGAGGGACTAAGAGCCTTAGCAGGCTTGTCTCCCTTATTAGACTTTATAACGGTGTTAAGGCATGTGGAACATAATTGAGTGGGCGGGAAAACCACGGCCTCACAATATAAACAGGTATGATTTAGTACAGAAGGAGTACCTTCTAACATGTCAGAGTCCTCCATAGCTCAGGTTATATCCACAGAAGGACACAAATAAAAACGTTTTTTTATTATAGAAAACTGCACCTTTATACTCCCAATCGCTGGGGCACTCACCACCTCCTAGACCCAGACAGTTAACAGAGGAAACGCTCTCCTCAGGTTCAAGTCTCAGCCGGAATAAAGGAAATGAAAATAGACCACACCCGGTCACATGGAGTGCAAGAAAGTACTTCCCCTGTTATTACAAGTACAGCAAGTAATAGGAGTTGTGCAACACTTTCAAAAACGAAAGTGAAACTTAAAAGTGAAAGTGTTTGTTCCAGTCAAAAACACAGTATCAGCCCAGGAAAAAAAATCACACAAAGCAGCATGTAAATAATTAATACGATGATTAATTAACCCCAACTGTTCAATACCTGATAATAATAATAATAAACCCCCTTCAGAGGATATTAACCCTGGATCCTATCAAGGTATGAAGGAGCCACACTGTGACCCTGTTATAGCGTTTTATGTGTAAAAATTGAAACAATCTTACCTCCAGGATCCATGCTGTGGAACAGAACACAGCCTCTCAAGTGTGACAGTCTTATAGCAGCGCTCCTGACATGGACTTAAGTGAGAGAAAGCAGCCAGTGAAACTCGTCAACAATAATTGCTTAGGAGCTGTTAGCAGTAGTCTGGATGGTTTCGCAGAAAAACTTTCCCTGCATCAATATTCTGAGATGTTGACATGACTATTTATAACTCCAGTCCTATCTCAAAGGACTCTCCGAATCTTCTGACACTTCTCTGCCATCTCCTAACGTGATGAAAGGCAAAGAATGACTGGGGTAATGAGGAAGTGGGAGGAATATTAAGCCTTCGGCTGGGGTGTCTTTGCTTCCTCCTGGTGGCCAGGTGTTGTATTTCCCAACAGTAAGGAATGAAGCCGTGGACTCTCCCTATCTTAGGAAAAAAATGTATTGCACAGTTTTTTTCAAATTTTTCATTTTGCATAACTAAACATAAAACTCTCAAGGTGTTTACTGTCCCTTTAACTTGAAAGCTGTATGCAGATGAAGTTTATTCAAAGTTCACAATATACATTTTTACCTTACAGAAAAAAGTAATGCATACTAAACTAGAAGCAAATACAATTTAAATTATAATGAAAACATTTCACTTTAATTTGCATTTCCTACATACTGAGAATTTATATCCTATGAGATTCACTAGCCCAGAGAGCTTCATTACTTTTTATGTTCAATCACTTGAAACATGAAAGTGATGCAGTATATCTTTAAAAACCTGACTATTTACCCTGAGCGTTTCCTCAGTCGCCACATTCCATTGTAAAGGGAATTTAAGCAGTCAATCAGGAGGCGTGCCCCTGGACTTGCAAAGCAGTGTGCATCTGGCTAGTGCAGCACAATAACTTTATTTCTTTCCTCAGTTTTAAGAAGTTTACTACGAAATATTGTGCAATTTCAGTGAAATACCATGAGATCAGAGTAAAGCACTGCTGACAGACTTCTGCACTGCAGCTACACATTGATAATGTGCTGAAAAAAAAAAATAACCTACTTAGCATGTCAAGTGGTGACATAACTGACCAATTTTACTGGACTGTTGAAAAACAAAAGTTAATTTGAACTAAAAAAAAAAATATTCAGTTATATTATATATATATATATATATATATATATATATATATATATATATATATACTGTATATATACTGTATATATATATATATATATATATATATATATATATATATATATATATATATATATATATATATATATATATATAGCAAAACAGGAAACAGCACTCTCTCGACTTAAGTAAAAAACAAGTAGTTTATTCAGTAACGTTTCGGGGAATGCTCCCCTTCATCAGACCAACAACATACAAGTGAAACAAACATTTAAGCATACACAAACACCTCCCCCTAGTGCAAAAAACCGCCAAACAACCAGTTCAAAGTAAATACATTTACCAATGCAACAATGACATCAAAGAAACCAGATCATTATGGTTAATTAGCATCAGGTCAATTAGCAAATCAACACATCATATATATATATATATACATACAGGGAGTGCAGAATTATTAGGCAAGTTGTATTTTTGAGGATTAATTTTATTATTGAACAACAACCATGTTCTCAATGAACCCACTCATTAATATCAAAGCTGAATAGTTTTGGAAGTAGTTTTTAGTTTGTTTTTAGATATAGCTATTTTAGGGGGATATCTGTGTGTGCAGGTGACTATTACTGTGCATAATTATTAGGCAACTTAACAAAAAACAAATATATACCCATTTCAATTATTTATTTTTACCAGTGAAACCAATATAACATCTCAACATTCACAAATATACATTTCTGACATTCAAAAACAAAACAAAAACAAATCAGTGACCAATATAGCCACCTTTCTTTGCAAGGACACTCAAAAGCCTGCCATCCATGGATTCTGTCAGTGTTTTGATCTGTTCACCATCAACATTGCGTGCAGCAGCAACCACAGCCTCCCAGACACTGTTCAGAGAGGTGTACTGTTTTCCCTCCTTGTAAATCTCACATTTGATGATGGACCACAGGTTCTCAATGGGGTTCAGATCAGGTGAACAAGGAGGCCATGTCATTAGATTTTCTTCTTTTATACCCTTTCTTGCCAGCCACGCTGTGGAAAACTTGGACGCGTGTGATGGAGCATTGTCCTGCATGAAAATCATGTTTTTCTTGAAGGATGCAGACTTCTTCCTGTACCACTGCTTGAAGAAGGTGTCTTCCAGAAACTGGCAGTAGGACTGGGAGTTGAGCTTGACTCCATCCTCAACCCGAAAAGGCCCCACAAGCTCATCTTTGATGATACCAGCCCAAACCAGTACTCCACCTCCACCTTGCTGGCGTCTGAGTCGGACTGGAGCTCTCTGCCTTTACCAATCCAGCCACGGGCCCATCCATCTGGCCCATCAAGACTCACTCATTTCATCAGTCCATAAAACCTTAGAAAAATCAGTCTTGAGATATTTCTTGGCCCAGTCTTGACGTTTCAGCTTGTGTGTCTTGTTCAGTGGTGGTCGTCTTTCAGCCTTTCTTACCTTGGCCATATCTCTGAGTATTGCACACCTTGTGCTTTTGGGCACTCCAGTGATGTTGCAGCTCTGAAATATGGCCAAACTGGTGGCAAGTGGCATCTTGGCAGCTGCACGCTTGACTTTTCTCAGTTCATGGGCAGTTATTTTGCGCTTTGGTTTTTCCACACGTTTCTTGCGACCCTGTTGACTATTTTGAATGAAACGCTTGATTGTTCGATGATCACGCTTCAGAAGCTTTGCAATTTTAAGAGTGCTGCATCCTTCTGCAAGATATCTCACTATTTTTGACTTTTCTGAGCCTGTCAAGTCCTTCTTTTGACCCATTTTGCCAAAGGAAAGGAAGTTGCCTAATAATTATGCACACCTGATATAGGGTGTTGATGTCATTAGACCACACCCCTTCTCATTACAGAGATGCACATCACCTAATATGCTTAATTGGTAGTAGGCTTTCGAGCCTATACAGCTTGGAGTAAGACAACATGCATGTGGTCAAAATACTCATTTGCCTAATAATTCTGCACTCCCTGTATATATATATATATATATATATATATATATATATATACATACATACATACATATACATACATATACACACGCACATAATTTGTGACTTTCTTCTATTTTCCTCCTTTTTTACCATTATAGATGTTATAGGGCTTAAATCCTTACTCAACACTTTCCTAGGGTTAGTATTAATGAATTCCATTTTATTTCATATTGCATTTTTTGTTTCTTTGTTTGTAACCAAACCGGTAACATTACAAATCATAGTTCTCAGAGAAAAAGTAAATGATTGGAATAATATGTTTGGTGTAATTTAAAGACTTCATGGTTACCCCTCCCCAAGAGACAAAAATAACAGGAATAAAATTAATCCCAAAAAACAGAATCTGATCCACCAAAAGTAATTAAAGAAGCATTTTTTTTCCAGAATTTATATAAGCAAAATAAAACAAAAAGGAGGTTATGGTGTATAAATTGAGAAAACACTAGAATAGGGTAAATTTATTTACAATATTTATAAAAAATAAATAAATACAAACAACAACAAAGCTTGCAAATTTTTATATTATATTATGAGCTACTGTAATTGGACTGAAAATGATGAATTAAACAATGCATTGCTTCAATTTCCCATTAAGACACAATGCACTATTATTCTCCAGTACAGATTCTGATACTCTGTTCTGAGCCAAGTAAAAAATCTCAGAATGCAAGAAGAAAAAGATCAAAAAACATAATTTATGTAAGAACTTACCTGATAAATTCATTTCTTTCATATTAGCAAGAGTCCATGAGCTAGTGACGTATGGGATATACATTCCTACCAGGAGGGGCAAAGTTTCCCAAACCTTAAAATGCCTATAAATACACCCCTCACCACACCCACAATTCAGTTTAACGAATAGCCAAGAAGTGGGGTGATAAGAAAAAAGTGCGAAAGCATATAAAATAAGGAATTGGAATAATTGTGCTTTATACAAAAAAATCATAACCACCACAAAAAAGGGCGGGCCTCATGGACTCTTGCTAATATGAAAGAAATGAATTTATCAGGTAAGTTCTTACATAAATTATGTTTTCTTTCATGTAATTAGCAAGAGTCCATGAGCTAGTGACGTATGGGATAATGACTACCCAAGATGTGGATCTTTCCACACAAGAGTCACTAGAGAGGGAGGGATAAAATAAAGACAGCCAATTCCTGCTGAAAATAATCCACACCCAAAATAAAGTTTAATGAAAAACATAAGCAGAAGATTCAAACTGAAACCGCTGCCTGAAGTACTTTTCTACCAAAAACTGCTTCAGAAGAAGAAAATACAACAAAATGGTAGAATTTGGTAAAAGTATGCAAAGAGGACCAAGTTGCCGCTTTGCAAATCTGATCAACCGAAGCTTCATTCCTAAACGCCCAGGAAGTAGAAACTGACCTAGTAGAATGAGCTGTAATCCTATGAGGCGGAGTCTTACCCGACTCAACATAGGCAAGATGAATTAAAGATTTCAACCAAGATGCCAAAGAAATGGCAGAAGTTTTCTGGCCTTTCTAAAACCGGAAAAGATAACAAATAAACTAGAAGTCTTTCGGAAAGACTTAGTAGCTTCAACATAATATTTCAAAGCTCTAATAACATCCAAAGAATGCAACGATTTCTCCTTAATTCTTAGGATTAGGACATAATGAAGGAACCACAATGTCTCTACTAATGTTGTTGGAATTCACAATTTAGGTAAAAATTCAAAAGAAGTTCGCAACACCGCCTTATCCTGATGAAAAATCAGAAAAGGAGACTCACAAGAAAGAGCAGATAATTCAGAAACTCTTCTGGCAGAAGAGATGGCCAAAAGGAACAAAACTTTCCAAGAAAGTAATTTAATATCCAATGAATGCATAGGTTCAAATGGAGGAGCTTGAAGAGCCCCCAGAACCAAATTCAAACTCCAAGGAGGAGAAATTGACTGAATGACAGGCTTTATACGAACCAAAGCTTGTACAAAACAATGAATATCAGGAAGAATAGCAATCTTTCTGTGAAAAAGAACAGAAAGAGCAGAGATTTGACCTTTCAAGGAACTTGCGGACAAACCCTTATCTAAACCATCCTGAAGAAACTGTAATATTCTCGGTATTCTAAAAGAATGCCAAGAAAAATGATGAAAAAGACACCAAGAAATATAAGTCTTCCAGACTCTATAATATATCTCTCTGGATACAGATTTACGAGCCTGTAACATAGTATTAATCACAGAGTCAGAGAAACCTCTTTGACCAAGAATCAAGCGTTCAATCTCCATACCTTTAAATTAAAGGATTTCAGATCCTGATGGAAAAAAGGACCTTGAGACAAAAGGTCTGGTCTTAACGGAAGAGTCCACGGTTGGCAAGAGGCCATCCGGACAAGATCCGCATACCAAAACCTGTGAGGCCATGCCGGAGCTACCAGCAGAACAAACGAGCATTCCTTCAGAATCTTGGAGATTACTCTTGGAAGAAGAACTAGAGGCGGAAAGATATAGGCAGGATGATACTTCCAAGGAAGTGATAATGCATCCACTGCCTCCGCCTGAGGATCCCGGGATCTGGACAGATACCTGGGAAGTTTCTTGTTTAGATGAGAAGCCATCAGATCTATTTCTGGAAGTTCCCACATTTGAACAATCTGAAGAAATACCTCTGGGTGAAGAGACCATTCGCCCGGATGCAACGTTTGGCGACTGAGATAATCCGCTTTCCAATTGTCCATACCTGGGATATGAACCGCAGAGATTAGACAGGAGCTGGATTCCGCCCAAACCAAAATTCGAGATACTTCTTTCATAGCCAGAGGACTGTGAGTCCCTCCTTGATGATTGATGTATGCCATAGTGACATTGTCTATCTGAAAACAAATGAACAACTCTCTCTTCAGAAGAGGCCAAGACTGAAGAGCTCTGAAAATTGCACGGAGTTCCAAAATATTGATCGGAAATCTCACCTCCTGAGATTCCCAAACCCCTTGTGCCGTCAGATACCCCCACACAGCTCCCCAACCTGTAAGACTTGCATCTGTTGAGATTATAGTCCAGGTCGGAAGAACAAAGAAGCCCCCTGAACTAAACGATGGTGATCTGTCCACCATGTCAGAGAGTTTCGTAAAATCGGTTTAAAGATATTAATTGAGATATCTTTGAGTAATCCCTGCACCATTGGTTCAGCATACAGAGCTGAAGAGGTCGCATGTGAAAATGAGCAAAGGAGATCGCATCTGATGCGGCAGTCCTAAGACCCAACATTTCCATGCATAAGGCTACCAAAGGGAATGATTGTGACTGAAGGTTTTGACAAGCTGATATCAATGTTAAACTTCTCCTGTCTGACAAGGACAGAGTCAGACACTGAATTTATCTAGAAACCTAAAAAGGTTACCCTTGTCTGAGGAATCAATGAACTGATTGGTAAATTGATCCTCCAACCATGAACTTGAAGAAACAACACAAGTCGATTCGTATGAGATTCTTCGAAAATTAGAAGACTGAGCAAGTACCAAGATATCGTCCAAATAAGGAAATACCAAAAACCCTATTCTCTGATTACAGAAAGAAGGGCACCGAGAACCTTTGAAAAAAATTCTTGGAACTGAGGCTAGGCCAAACGGTAGAGCCACAAAACTGGTAATGCTTGTCTAAAAAGAGAATCTCAGACACTAAAAGTGATCTGGATGAATCGGAATATGCAGATACACATCCTGTAAATCTATTGTAGACATATAATGCCCTTGCTAAACAAAAAGGCAGGATAGTCCTACAGTAACCATCTTGAATGTTGGTATCCTAACATAACGATTCAATAATGATAGATCCGGAACTGGTCTGAAGGAATTGACCTTCTTTGGTACAATGAAGAGATAAAATAAAACCCCAGCCCCTGTTCCAGAACTGGAACTGGCATAAATACTCCAGCCAACTCTAGATCTGAAACACATTTCAGAAATGCTGAGCCTTTGCTGTGTTAACTGGGACACGGGAAAGAAAAGAATCTCTTAGCAGGAGGCCTTAACTTGAAGCCAATTTTGTACCTTTCTGAAACAATGTTTCTGAAACCAGAGATTAAGAACGGAATTGATCCAAATTTCTTTGAAGAAAACGTAATCTGCCCCATACCAGCTGAGCTGGAATAAGGGCCGCACCTTCATAGGTACTTAGGAGCTGGCTATAGGTTTCTATAAGGCTTGGATATATTCCAAACTGGAAATAGTTTCCAAACTGATACCGCTCCTGAGGATGAAGGATCAGGCTTTTGTTCCTTGTTGTGAGGAAAGGAACGAAAATGATTATTTACCCTGGAAAGAAAGGGAAAGCAAAGTTGACTTAGAAGACATGTCAGCATTCCAAGTTTAATCCATAAAGCTTTTCTAGCTAAAATAGCTAGAGACATATACCTGACATCAACTCTAATGATATCAAAAGATGGTATCACCAATAAAATTATTAGCATGTTATAGAATAATAATAATGCTATAAAATTATGATCTGTTACTTGTTGCGCTAAAGCTTCTAACCAAAAAGTTGAAGCTGCAGCAACATCCGCTAAAAATATAGCAGGTCTAAGAAGAATACCTGAACATAAGGAAGCTTTTCTTAGAAAGGATTCAATTTTCCTATCTAAAGGATCCTTAAATTAAGTACTATCTGCCGTAGGAATAGTAGTACATTAGCAGGAGTAGAGACAGCCCCATAACCTTAGGGATTTTTGTCCCAAAAAACTCTAATCTGTCAGATGGCACAGGATATAATTTGCTTAAACGTCTAGAAGGAGTAAATAAATTACCCAAATTATTCCATTCCCTGGAAATTACTTCAGAAAAAGCATCAGGGAGATAAAACACTTCTGGAATAACTACAGGAGATTTAAAAACCTTATTTAAACGTTTACATTTAGTATCAAGAGGACCAGAATCCTCTATTTCTAATGCAAATAACACTTCTTTAAGTAAAGAACGAATAAATTCCATCTTGAACAAATACAAAGATTTATCAGCATCAACCTCTGAGACAGAAACCTCTGAACCAGAAGAACCATTATCAGTATCAGAATGATGATGTTCATTTAAAAATTCATCTGAAAAAAGAGAAGTTTTAAAAGACTTTTATGTATACTAGAAGGAGAAATAACAGACATAGCCTTCTTAATGGATTTAAAAAATAAAATCTCTTATGTTATCAGGAACACTCTGAAAATTAGATGTTGACGGAACAGCAACAGGTAATGTAACAGTACTAAAGGAAATTTTATCTGCATTAATAAGTTTTGACATGACATGCAATACAAATAACAGCTGGAGAAACAGATACCAAAAGTTTATAGCAGATACACTTAGCTTGGTAGCTCCAGCACTGTGCAGTGATTTTCCTGTAGTATCTTCTGACTCAGTTGCAACGTGGAACATCTTGCAATATGTAAAAGAAAAAAACAACATATAAAGCAAAATTGATCAAATTCCTTAAATGACAGTTTCAGGAATGGGAAAAAAATGCCAGTGAACAAGCTTCTAGCAACCAGAAGCAATAAATAATGAGACTTAAATAATGTGGAGACAAAAATGACGCCCATATTTTTTAGCGCCAAAAAAGACGCCCACATTATTTGGCGCCTAAATGCTTTTGGCGCCAAAAATGACGCCACATCCGGAACGCCGACATTTTTGACGCAAAAAAAGTCAAAAAATGACGCAACTTCCGGCGACACGTATGACGCCGGAAACAGAAAAAAAAAATTTTTGCGCCAAAAAAGTCCGCGCCAAGAATGACGCAATAAAATGAAGCATTTTCTGCCCCCGCGAGCCTAACAGCCCACAGGGAAAAAGTCAAATTTTTTAAGGTAAGAAAAAATGATTGAAACAAATGCATTTATCCCAAATATGAAACTGACTGTCTGAAAAATAAGGAAAGTTGAACATTCTGAGTCAAGGCAAATAAATGTTTGAATACATATATTTAGAACTTTATAAATAAAGTGCCCAACCATAGCTTAGAGTGTCACAGAAAATAAGATTTACTTACCCCAGGACACTCATCTACATATTTGTAGAAAGCCAAACCAGTACTGAAACGAGAATCAGTAGAGGAAATGGTATATATAAGAGTATATCGTCGATCTGAAAAGGGAGGTAAGAGATGAATCTCTACGACCGATAACAGAGAACCTATGAAATAGACCCCGTAGAAGGAGATCACTGCATTCAAATAGGCAATACTCTCCTCACATCCCTCTGACATTCACTGCACGCTGAGAGGAAAACCGGGCTCCAACTTGCTGCGGAGCGCATATCAACGTAGAATCTAGCACAAACTTACTTCACCACCTCCATCGGAGGCAAAGTTTGTAAAACTGAATTGTGGGTGTGGTGAGGGGTGTATTTATAGGCATTTTAAGGTTTGGGAAACTTTGCCCCTCCTGGTAGGAATGTATATCCCATACGTCACTAGCTCATGGACTCTTGCTAATTACATGAAAGAAACAATATTTTTCACTAGACCAGACAGGAGGGCAATGCTGGACAGTCCTTTCCATTGACTAACAAGCAATTCAGCTATGCACACATCTTAGTAATGTGGAGTAAGAAAGCCATCAGAGTCATTCTGTCAATATGTAGAAGGTCCTGGCCTAGGACAAATGCCATGAGAGTCATCCAATGATAGTAATACAATTGCAAAATCAACAGAGATATGATAAAAAAAAACAGTGCAAAAGCACTTATTGTGAATTCAAATGAGTAATAGTTGTTTCCCCCCCCCAACAAATTTTAAAGTTGGTTCTATTTTCCATCCCCCTGTACCATGTGGCAGTCATCAACCAATCATAAAATGCATATATTTATATAATGTGAATTCTTGCATATGTTCAGTAGTAGCTGGTGTCATAGATGGCAAATAAAAAGATTGTGCACACTTTGAAGTGAACTGAAAAAAGTTGTTTATCCAGTGGTCAGAAATACCCCCCTGGTTCAGAAATGTATATTACTTTAAGGGCAGCATGTTAAATAACCTTGCCTTAGATACATTCATGTGTTCTCGAAGACCAATTCTACTGTATAAATTACTTGGACAACTGGTAACATGATGAGTTGTTCCCAAAATCAGGACAAATAATTAATCTATTTGAGGTATATTTCTTTAGCTAGCCTAGTTGTGTAGAAATAATTATAAAGAAAAGTGCAACCCCCCCCCCTATTTTTTGGTATTCAACTCCAATTGTGTTTTTATGTTTCCATGTAGGTTATCTCTTAAAAGCTCTGTGAATGAGAACCCCAGTATATAATAATACTTATAGGTGCAGAGAGCAGATAATTATGGTGAAACCAATACAGAGCACAAAATGCTAGAATTGCATGATCATCAGTCCTTTAAGCACATAATCTATGAAGAAACAACCTATGTTTACCTGATAATTTTCTTTTTTTCAGATGGAGAGAGTCCAGAGCTGCATTCATTACTTTTGGGAATTCAGAACCTGGCCACCAGGAGGAGGCAGACACACCCCAGCCAAAGGCTTCAATACCCCTCCCACTCCCCTCATCCCCTAATCATTCTGCAGAGGAACAAGGAAAAGTAGAAGAAATATCAGGGTGAAAAGGTGCCAGAAGAACAAAAAACAGACGCCCCAGGAAAAAATACAGGTGGGGAGCTGTGGAATGTTTTTCTTCATAAATGGAAAGAGTCCACAGCTGTATTCATTACTTTTGGGAAAACAATACCCAAGCTATAGAAGACACTGAATACAAAAATGGGAGAGTACAAGAGGCGGCCCATTCTAAGGGCACCAGGCCTGAAAACCCCTACCCAACAAAATACTGCTTTGCCCGAAGACGAGAACAACTTTGCAAAAAGGAGAAAAGGCCCAAGGACACCGACCCGCAGATAGTCCACAGCCTTGCTAGAAACCGCAGGAACTAGACTTGACTGAGTCAACAGCCTCCAAGAGACACCGTCGCCCAGCAGTCGGTCTCCAAACAACACACCCCTTACTAAAGAAAGGGAACAAACTACAGTATTCTTCAACAAAGAAGAAAAGGCACGGAGAAAACATGATTGTACTTGTAAAGCGCGGCTAATCCCCCTTAAGGGACTCAAGGCGCTGCTCCTTTTATCAACCTCGAAAGGAGGAAAGGCTGAGTAGACCTCGCCGGGGATCAAACTTGCAACCCTTGGTTTGCTACAGTGCAGAGTAGCCACAGTGCATTAGTATGCTAAGCTAGCTGTCCAGCAAGCATAAGGAACTCCAGACCAACAGAGACCCACCAGTCTCATAGAAACAAGGGGAGGCAACGTCCAGAGCCCAGAGAAACAGAAACCACAGATAAGGCCGGGAGTCCGAAACAGAGAGGATCTTCCCCTAACACAGTGCAACCGCACTCTAAAAAGCAACTGAAGATGGTCCCCAAGTCGCAAAAAGTTAGCTCAGAATACCGAAATTTTCAGAAACAAAACCTTGTGCAGCAAGCTCAGATAGGTCTGACGAACAACACCTGAAGCAAAACACTGCACGCTGCAGTAATAAAAAAAAATGACTCTGAAACTTAAATACTTCCCGGAAACATCGTAAATGACTAAGCATGTCGTTGCGGATTTCAACGGAGTCCGGGCCCACTAGATTGAAAGGAAAATGAGGACTGAACCAATCCCCCATGCTCCTAAGCAACTACGGACCATCAAGTCCTCTCAGGATGCTAGTTGAAGCTTGTAAAATAACAAGTAAACAACACAAATAATATTGTGATCACTAGGTGCCCTCACCGGACCAGCCGGACATAAAAAGGCGTCACACGTGTCTGAACTAGGCCTCAAAGACAGAAGGATCTGTACCCAGTCAGGACCAGCCTAAAACCAAGGGCCCAAGCACTGTCAAGGCCACATAGAGTCTCCCCCGAGATGGAGGGAAAACAGTCAGACAGACTTTGTAAACAGTGCAACCACAAAATAGCGAGTATCAATTCCAGAGAAGAAAGAGACCAAATAAAAATCATCCTCACCGGATGAAAATAAAGGATAAGGCAACCCGTAGGCTATGCCTACGTATGGACCAATAAGAAAAGTCTAAACGGCACCTTACACCCCCAATGGCTGGGGCACTCATCACCTCCAGAGAACCAGACAACAGCGGACCAGGATTTCTCAGTCGCCACGCGGTCAGGAAAGCTAAAATGGAGTCACAAGGTAAACCATGTAGTCCATGCAAAAGCACGCCCAACTGTAAAGGCTGCGTCACTAGACATAGGCCGTTATGTTCCAAAATAGCCATGAGCCGAAGCAACACTAGACAGACAATCACATAAACATGATTATAAACCCCCCTGTTCAATAACCCCCCTCAGGAGATATTAACCCTTGATTCCAAGATGCAAAAAGGAGCCTCACTGAGACCCTATGTTACAGTTATCCCCGAAAGGTTGTAGCCCCTCTCGGATAAACAGTTGTAATTACAATACATCTACAATCTACGCCGTGGAACAGGAACACGGCCCTTCAAGTGTGACAGCTAGTAGCGTCGCTTCTGCCATGGACTTGAGAGAAAAAAGCAGGCAGCGAAACTCATCAACGCTGATTGCTTGTGGAGCTGTTAATAAGAGTTGGGATGGTTTCACAGAAAGACTCTCCCTGCATCTCCGGACTCTAACTTTCACCCATGCTCTCACTGAGAGGCTGACAGGACTACTTAAAACTCCAGTCCTATGCCCAAGAGTATTACCCTCCATAAGAGACGTCCCTGCTTTTCAACAACAAGAAAACAAATAAAAATTGATAATAGAAGAGCATTTGTACGTTTTTTAAAGTCACAACCTCTATCTCAGTCATGAAAGAAAAATTTTGGATTTCATATCCCTTTTAATTACATCTTTAAAAAGAAACTTATTTACAACAAAAACATTGGTAAAATGCTTCCAGTAAAACGTATCACTGAAGCATAGCAAGATATTCTCAGTGCACCAGCATTTTAAATACTGCAGTTGCTCGGAGAGCCAGTGGGGCTTTTATCAGCAATGATGCAAATTGAGTCATTACCAAATACATTTTTCTTCGTTCTCTTGCTATCTTTATTTAAAAAGCAGGAATGTAAAGCTTAGGAGGCGGCCCATTTTTGGTTCAGAACATGGTTTACACTTGCTTATTGGTGGCTAAATTTAGCCAGCAATCAGCAAGCGTCGGCATCCAGGGTGCTAAACCTAAAATGGGCCGGCTCCTAAGCTTTACATTCCTGCTTTTTAAATAAAGATAGCAGGAGAACGAAGACAATTTGAAAATAGGAGTAAAATTGTATGGTTTATCTCAATCATGAAAGAAAATATTTGGGTTAAGTATCCCTTTAAGTACAATCTTTAAACAGCTTTAGCTTTTACTAGAAGCATTTTTGCCAATACATGTACAGTATATTGCAAAAAAGCTTCTATTCAAAATGGAAATGCACCTATGTGCATTACAATATTGACTGGAATGTCCCTTTAAGACATTTTGAGATAAAATATCTTCCTTTTTTTACAAAGATACATTATGGGATATTTTACAGATATACTGCATCACTCAAGTGATTTAACATAAGGGTAGTACTGCACTAGTATAAGAAAGCTTGTAAACATTTGTATTTGTAAAATATTTCCATGTCTGTTTTAGGAAATTAGTAGCGGTGGATGTTCTGAAGTGTTTAGAAGCATCTCATTTTTTGAGCTGAATGTCGCAATAAGGTTTTTCAACAAACTATTAGTTGCAGGTAAAAGGTTTATTAAATCTAAGCCAATATGATCTCTCCCATAAAATACGTCTGTGTTGCAGGGTCACTTACTTGTTGCTGTCTCTGTACTGGTAAATGTAACATCCTTGAGGCATCCCACTTTCCTTGTCCAAAGTGAAAGATAATTTTAGCTGTACAAAGAAAGAAAATACATTTAAATTATAAATTAAACCTATAAATAAACGTAAATAGGAGATTAAAAGGATGCTGCATATTTTGCTATATTAAAATATATTTGTATCTAATCCAATTTACAGTGCTATAGAACAGGGGCTCCTAGGGGCCACATTACATTATACTCACAAGTACACTAACGGTAATGCCTCAGAATCATATTAAATTATGATCCCATTTTAAATTGAAAACAACATTAGTTACTGTTAATTACATGTAATTGAACCGTATATACTACACACATTTACAGAAATGATTACAAACGCTTTATTTTCAAGTGCTCTGGTTAAATTGTGAAGACAAAGGCAATAGTCATTCTCCCACCATAAGATGCTAACATGTGCTTATTTGTTGTTTTGTGTGTGTGTTTTTCAGTGATCATAATCAAGTTGTTTATGATACAGCTTTTGGGAACATCAAACTGTGTAAGGACCAACACTGTAATCTGCTTGGATTCATAATGAAATAGGCATAAGGAACTATGACACAGTATATAGTTGTCTCCTGCTCCAGATTCTGGGTTCAAATCCCATTAAATGATTCAGATAGAGCATGCAATTAAAAAAAAAAAAAAAAAAAACTTTATTTACTTCTTTTATCATTTTTTTCTTTGTTCTTTTGGTATCTTTGGTTGAAAAGCATGGGCATAAGCCTAACAGTCGGCCCATTTCTGGAGCACTATATGGCAGCACCATTTCCTGCCATGTAGTGCTACAGACACCTACCTAGGTACCCCTTTAACAAAGAATACCATGGGAACAATGCAAATTTGATCATTGTAGTAAATTCAAAACTTTTCTTTAAAATTGTATGCTGTCTGAATCACAAAATACAATGTTGGGGTTTTGTGTCCATTTAAGTGCTTGGACACCTTTGTTCTAACAGTCTAAACAACTCTCCATAAAAAGTAGAAAAAACCCCAAGCTCTGTAGCAGTTATCAGTACAGCAGGAGACAATGCAGGACTGTAAAAGGATCGGAATATGAATTGAACAAGGGGACGGGACCTGTATTAGCCTCAGCAGCTAAGTTATAACAGTGTGCACAAACTCCATCCGTATAAAGCCTCCAGAGCAGAGTAAAATACAGCACTTTAGGGCAGTAATAATGCTACCCAGTGTATAGGAGGACTCTATATACATAAGTGTTATACCAAACACACATCATGCAAATGATTTCATAATAAAAATGCTGCATCACAAAAGTTAACAAAATGCATTAAACGACTGTGACTGCACTGTACTCTCATGAATATTAACATGCCAATGATGTAACTAACTGGCCCAACATACTCTAACTTCTCTGCAGAGCACACAAGGTATACACTGTGTATAAGAGCCACAGTATATACTATTTAAATAGAAAAAAAGACCCATCTGGCTGCAGCCATTCTTGAAAAAGGTCAACATCAGGCCAGAGGTGTTTAGTAGTAAAGCACTACAGGAAAAAATAATCACAACTGTCATTGCCAATATTCCTTCCATTTGTGTAAAAACAAAGCATTCAGAAACGGAGCTACAGTCTGCCCTACCACATCAAATAAGCGGAAAATACAGAACTAAAGCTGGCAGCAGTAGTGAATCTATTAAGGGTAATAGACAAGCATGTAGCAGTAAACCCCCCGACACTCAGACAATTGCCCTTAATGAGTCTGAGTAGCAAGGAGCTGTGGGAAGACCACCAGAAGCTTTTTCCTTTACATATTCTGATGTGGCCTTTCAAAGATTAATACTGTCAGAAGGAAAAAGCACTGCCAATTGAACAGATCAAAGATCAAATATAGCACTGAATACTAGGCAAGTACAACTAAAGAAAACTACAGCTATGTTAATTTTACTTGTATATATGGATTTAATCACTCTCCCCCTCTCTGTTACTAGGCATTACTCACTAATCTGTGTGTGTGTTACTGGCACAAAGTGGTTACACCATTGCCTTGTTACCATTTTATTATAGCATATTGGTGTAAACATTCAATAACCCAATGAGGTTTAGTGACACAGGCTGTGAAACATTGGAATAGATATACCTACACATTTGTCATATCATCTGTAACCTATTAATTCATTGTGTCACATACATCTGAACAATTAATCAAGAGTGCTGCATGGATTTTAGAAGTTCAGTAGAGATGTCACAATGACAACTGATGTCTTCATGCTACATAAGCTCTAAGCCATGCAAAATAGGATAAGTATTAGCAAGAGTAGCATTCATATGCAGTCTTTATTAAAACTCAATACAAATTAAAGGGATAAAAAGGTCAACATTTAAATGTACATGGGTGCATTTCAGTTTTAAATAGAATGTGTTTTTTTTGTAATATACTTCTATTAGTAAAAATGCTTCTATCTAGAGTTATTGCTGTTTTTCAGCAGCATATGAGCATATGCTATGAGTGCCTGCGCACCAGTATTCAAGCATAGAGACATATAGAGAGCTGTTGGTGGTGTGTATTGTATCTGTAAAAACTTAACATCATACAAGCCACTGTCGACTCTCTGATAGGGTGTGGTGTTTGAATACTGTTGAATGAAACCTCACCGAATATCTGAGTATGCCACTGATAAACAGGAATAACTTTTACTAGAAGTGTTTTTGCAAATGGAAATATATTGCAAAAATGGTTCAAATTAAAATTGAAATCCCCCCATGCATATTTCAATTGTTACCTCTATATCCATTTAATAATAAATATAAAAGCACGGAATCGTCACTACTCATGTGTTTATATCTAAAAAGTAGCATGCAGTTATAGGAAACAGCGATGGTGTTAAAAGGTTAAATCACTGATAATATTTGCCATTAGACTCTACATACAAGTGTATAACAGGGAAGTTATCTTGAACAGTCACTCCCTTGTGCACTGTGGAAGATGGATTACCATCAAACTTGGAAATGACATGGTTTGAATAGCTACAGGCAAGTGTCTGAACTTCTAAACACCAGGGATGATAAATGGGAGCTTATGTCAAGTGCACATCACCAGATCTGTGTGTAATATATGATGCAAAATGACAAACAGCTAATTCTTTTTACAGGACAAAGCAGGAACAATAGCCAGGACTAGAGCTGCATGAGAAAGCTGCCCTTTTCCTTCTTGTACAAACTGTCAACGTTACTTAAAAAGCAGTGTAACTACTAGATAAATGAACACAAACCGCTGACAATCTTTTACATGTAAATGTCAGAAAATAATTTTTTGAATAGCTCTAGAAGGCTACAAAACTGTGCTCAATAATATACAAGAAATCTTGAACACACATTGTTTCCCAACATGGTTTTTAATTCATCCGTCACTTATTCACCATTCTATAAAAGAGAAACCAGAGCATTTCCGTGGCAAACAAACTAGGTGTCAGCACTAAACTATTTTGTTTTAGTAGCTAAGGATAATGTGTGTTTCATGGTCAGTTTTCAGTTCTTTTAATAAGAGTTAAAATATATGGTGTATACACTGTTAGGTTAATTTGTAATCCTAATTCAATACGCACTACTGAAATTAGACCTGACCTTGTGATGTGGGAATTTTAGTTGAATGTGATACATAATTCAGACAAATTTACACCATGGCAGATTTTCAAGACCGAGTAAATGGAAAAATATATTATGTGACAATATTGGAAAACACACCACAACTTGAATATGTTAATTGTAAAGCCAACATATCTTACAAACAGTATGTGAACAAATAATTTAATGTTCCAAAAAAATATAGATGAAAATTAAGGAAACATATCTACATTTTGTGCTGACAGCAGACTTTAAGAAATAGACTTGGAATAAGAGAATACAACTGATCTCAGCCTTAATGTTTAATAAAGCTAATAGATAAACAAATAGTTTCCATTACTTGGAAAATGAAGATGTTGGAATGACAGTTAACTAGTTACAAGGTCTCAAAGCTTATTCTGTTGACAAACTCTGGCTAAAAGTCTGGCTAAAGAATAAACAGGGAGACACTTCATCATGGCACATTAAAAAGGAACAAAGTGTGGAGATAATAAAAATTCATCAGGGAGACTATAAAAATAAGGCTCGTCGCCTCTGCTGACAAGTAGGGAAGGATAACATCTGATATAATTGCCGCCTGCATGATTGCATCACAATACAGAACATCACTCACACACAGCACAAAACCACACGTCACAATGAGTCTTACTGCCCATGGGGTCAACCTTCATACGATTAGCCACGGGCCCTGTTATTCAGAAGACCATGGCTGCCAAGGGAACATTGTGCACAAGATGGACTCCCCTTAGACACTCCCCTCATTTTCTATTTCAGACTTTGAGAACATCACCTCTGAGTAAGAATGATTCTTAATTTGCATGGATGTTGTGATGGGGTGTGAAAAGCTGTATTGAGAATGTAGTATCGTTTTCCAAAAGTGCCATTGTGTTCTCTGTTTTCAGAGTCCCAGCAGGGGGCTTCCTCTCTTTCCAATACACAAGCTTCCAGTGGCTGATAGGTCATTCAATGTGCAGAACTGTTCACTGCTGACTTTAGAAAATGTGCCCCTCCCCATTCGCAGCCCCACACCCTATTTCCAGCAAGCAACCCACTGGCTTTGATGTTCTTTTGGGTTAAATACTTCCTCATCCATCAATGACACCAGATATTCCATAGAGGCCTGGGAGTTAGTTCACCTCTTTATAAACTAGAGAGGGGAGCATTGTCAATAAAATAGGAAAAAGGAGAAAATTATCCCTGAATAGATGTGGAAAAAAAAAAATCGAAAACATCTTAATTAATAACTTAATTATCAACATGATTGACCATATGCAAACCAGCTACACTAGTCCTCCAAGAGAGGTGGGTCTGCAGTTTTGTTCAAGAAAAGGGATCATTCAATTAGTTGACTTTTAATAATTATTTCAATTAAAATCACATTTAAATTAAAACTCTGATTTTCAAAATAGACACCTTTTGCGGACTGTGCAGGTACTGAGAGTTAAAATTGATCTAAAAAAAAATTCTATGTAGGTATAATACAGTCATTTTTTTATGATGCCAACAGTCTGAATACATGCAAGATAAAGAAAAAATGGTGAAAGTATAAAAACAATATTTTTTGTCAAAGACAATCTAAAAATATTAAATATGCATGTGCAAATGTTAAAGACATAATTGTATTTTTATGACAAATATGCATTACAGGATATAGACCTGAATACAGATACTGAGAACAATCGCACCACTGTGACAACTTAAATGGCCACTAAAAACAAAATTAAAGTTTCACGATTCGAATAAAGCATGCGATTTTAAAAAAAAACAAAAAACTTTACAATACATTTCAATTATCAAAATGTGCAATTTTTTTTTTTTTTTTTTTATGTACACCAGCTGAGGCTCCAGCTCCTACTAAGCATGTGCAAAATATATGTATATGCATTTTGTGATTGGCTGATGGCTGTCACATGATACAGGGGAGGGAAAATTGGATTAACTTTGAAATTTGACAGAAAATATTCTAATGCTCATTTTAAATTAAAAGTGCTATTGCATTGTCTTTTTGTTGTGCATTTGTCAATGATTAAATTCTAATATATTTAGTGGTCATTTAATAAAACATTAGATCAAGGCATAACCTTGGAAAGTTTAAGGCAGTATTTATTGATCTCAGTAGTAAAAGACAAATAAAATGTTAATATACTATTTTGCCTTTAGGAAATCACATAAGCAAACTAACAGGAACTGATAAAAACACTTTTCTGAAATTAGATTTGAGGTTTTATATTTCTTTTTTATACATTTGTAAAAAAATAAAATAAAATATATATATATATATTCACTTAACATATTGGCCAACGTATTACAAAGCCAAAAAAAATCTCAACAGGATTAGATTGCTTTTGAAGACATTAATCTACATTAGCTGAAAGTAATTTTCTCATTTATCACACGTAGTACTGAACTTGTCGCACTTGAATACGACACATCATAAAGGGATATAAAACAGTCTGCTTCATTATTGTAATAAAAAAGCACTTTGCAGTGAGTTATACATAATATAAATAACAACAATATGTATTATTCATAATTTAAAACTTTTGTCTTATTTCTTTTTTTTTTAAACTTCTTTTGTGCAGGGTCCATTACTTCCTATCACAGCCCCACAAGGGGACTGTGGTCTTTACAGGAAGGAAAAGAGTAGCTTTGCTTTTCAAGTGGCCGCTAGGAGGCAAATTGCTCATTCAGGTCCTGATATTCAAAGATTCTCCAGCTCCACAAAGGCTGAACTCACTGAATTTCCAATACACTTATTTTAACCAACAGAAAAGTTAAAGTTACACAGAAACTGGGAAAGTATAATCAGAATTGGTAAAATCATCCTAAATACACTGCTGTATACAAAATAAAATACAAATTAGAGCAAAAATTAAACGTAAAACAATTTAATTTGAAGTGTAAAGTGATATAAAATAGAATTCACAAAGTGTAAATTCAACAGAACTCTTATGTCATGCAGTGTTATATTGCACTGGGCTTGTCTCTTCTTCACATCCAGAAATGCAGGGAACACCCCTTGGAAAAGTAAAGCAAAATTTTACTAGGGATCTCGCAGTGCTGGATGGTCATTTTAGAATATCTCACCTGAGCAGAGAGGTTTTGAATAAGAAAACAAGTAAGTTGTTTGCTGTTTTTAACAATCTATTTCTTCTTATGTTTATTTTGATTTAAAGGGACAGTCTAGTCAAAATTAAGTTTGATATCAGTTTTATATATTCTGTCAGTCCTCGGAAAAAATCTCTTGATTGTTCTTTTAATTTGGAAGAAACAAATTACCTTATATTGATGTGAAAGGAGGAAGAGAGTATTTTGCTTGGCTGCAGAGAGCCACAAAAGTAGGAATAAAAAAAAAATACCACTCAAACATATGTTCAAAATTATTTACAAACCCAAAGGAGAACAGGAGCTTAAAAAAACTCAACATAATTTATGTAAGAAATTACCTGATAAATTAATTTCTTTCATGGTGGCGAGAGTCCACGATTTGTTACACATTGGATATACATTCCTACCAGGAGGCAGCAAAGTTTACCAAACCTCAAAGCATATAAATACCCCACCCACCTCACTCATATCTCAGTTTAACGTATAACCAAGAAGTAAGGTGTAAAAAGGAGTAAGAAAAAGCCATAAAAAAGGAACAGGAAAAAAGATGTGCTCTGTTAAAAAACAACCCATAATAGGGAGAGGACCTCATGGACTCTCGCCACCATGAAATAAATTAATTTATCAGGTAAGTTCTTACATAAATTATGTTTTCTTTAATATTGGTAGTGAGAGTCCACGATTTGTTACACATGGGATATAATACCCAAGATGTGGAAAGCCACGAGTAACAAAATAAGAAGGGTGGAATAATATATAAAAAGCTTTTTTTCATTGAAAAATAATATTCAAATCAGTCTTTTAATAACTAAAAAACTTAAAAATAACATTTATAGGCAACAGAATCAAAGATTGACCACTGCCTAAATAACCTTTCTACCAAAAGCTGCTTCTGAAGAGGCAAAAACATCAAAATGGTAAAATTTAGTAAAAGTATGCAAAGACCACCAAGTGGCGCTTTGCAGATCTGATAAACTGAAGCTTCATTCTTAAAAGCCCAAGATGTGGCAACTGATCTTGTAGAATGAGCTGTAATTCTTTGAGGCGGAGACTGACCCACTTCCAAATAAGCTTTGTGAATTAGAAGTTTTAACCAAGAGGCTAAAGAAAAAGCAAAAGCTTTCTGAACCAGAAAAAATAACGAATAGACTTGAAATCTTCCTGAAATCTTTAGTGGCATCAACATAATATTTCAAAACTTTGACAACATCAAAAGAATGTAAAGATTTCTCAGCATCATTCTTAGGATTAGGACATAAGGAAGGAACAATTTCCCTGTTAATGTTGTTATAATTAACAATCTTTGGCAAAAATGTGAAAGTAGTCTGCAAAACTTCTTTATCTTGATGGAAAATCAGATAAGGAAACTCACAAGAGAGGGTGGATAATTCAGAAACTCTTCTAGCAGAACAGATAGCTAAGAGAAACAAATCTTTCCAAGAAAGTAGTTAAATGTCTAAAAATACATAGGTTTAAAAGGAGGCGCCTGCAATACTAGATTAAAGGGACACTAAACCCAAAATTTTTCTTTCACGATTCAGATAGAGCATGGAATTTTAAGCAGCTGTTGAGAAACCAGGCGGTAGAGAACGCTGCAGCAATAGTCAAGACGCTGTGAAAGGAAGACGCTGCTAAGCTGTTTCTGCAGCAGAGAGTCCGTTGAGGTGAATGCTGAGGAATCAGCTCAGAGGAGGCGCGTCTGTTCAGGAGTGAAGCGGCAAGGCTGTAAACAGCTGGGAGGAGACTCAACTGTCAGAGCGTCGATTCCAACAGGTAACGGCTTGTAACAGCGGAAAGCTGAATCCAAGTAGATAGGATTAGAGTTGAGACATGGAAAGGGAACTGCCAGCAGAATTCAATGTTATTGGCAGCATGACTGGAGATCAGTTTTCAACTGAATGTTATATAGAGCTGTAGCTCTAAAAGACCTGGCAAATCCTACTAACAATCTGAGCTAGATCTTAATGTTAGCTAGATAAAACAAATTACCAAGCAATGTGGTAAGGTAAGGAGGAGTCATTTATACATGTCAAGGAGTGAAGTTTAATTGCTGCTTAAATGTGTATTACATGGTGGATAGTCACACAGTGATACAGATAGAGAAAGTATGTGACACTATCAGAATTACAGATGATTATTCCATTTTGATTTTTGAAATCACTCTGGACAGAACAACAAGTGGAGGAAATATATAAGCATATTGGAATGACCAAGGAACTTTTAGAGCATCCGTCATTTCTGCCTGAGGATCACGTGACCTCGCAAGGTATCTGGGAAGTTTCTTGTTCAAACGAGAGGCCATGAGATCTATTTGAGGAAGACCCCAGATTTGAACAAGTTGTAAGAACACACTCTAATGGAGAGACCATTCTCCCGGGTGTAGTGACTGACGGCTGAGATAATCTGCCACCCAGTTGTCCACACCTGGAATGCAAATCGCAGTTATGAGACAGGCATTGTTCTCTGCCCAATAAAGTATCTGAGATACTAGGTAATTTTGAATTCCCCATTGATGATTGACATATGCCACTGTTGTGATATTGTCTGTCTGAAAACGAAGATAAGGTTTGTTCTTTAAAAGAGGCCAAGCTTGAAGGGCTTTATAAAGAGCATGGGGTTCTAAAATATTGATTAGAATCTATCTTTTCTGAACATTCCAGACTCCCTGTGCAGTAAGGGACCCCCCATACTACTCCACAACCTGTAAGACTTGCATCTGTAGTGATCACAGACCAGGTAGAACAAACAAAGGAAGCCCCTTGAAGAAATGGATGGTGTAGCAACCATGTCAGAAAAAAAAACAAGTGTTGGAATCCAAGAATATCAGTTGTGGTATTCAAGTATAATCCTTGCACCATTGGCGCAGAATGCAGAGTTGTAGAGGCCTCATATGCAAACAAGCAAAGGGGATTGCATCCAATGCTGCAATCATTAGGCTTAACACCTCCATGCACATAGCCACTGAAGGGTATAATAGAGACTGAAGATTCAGACAAGCTGAGACTAGTTTTATTCGTCTCTTTTCTGTCAGAGAAAGAGTTATGGACACTGAGTCTATTTGGAAACCCAAAAAAGTGACCTTTGTCTGAGGAATCAAGAAACTCTTTGGAAAATTGATCCTCCAACCATGATTTTGAAGAAACAACATTAAAATTATGGGGGGAGATAAAAAAATGAAATTAAAATCCTCCATGTCCTCCATGTCCAGAATTCTCTTGTGCATTGGTAACATTGTATGAGGTTTTTCTGGGAAAAAGCAATCAGGGAATCTTGCCTAGATGTGCTAATTTCCTATGCAAATATTTACATTGATTTAATTTTGAAACATGGAGGATTTTAATTTCAGTTTTTTATCTCCCCCCATAATTTTAATGAATTTTGGTTTAACCTTGAAAGTAGCTTTACCAATGCAGCAACCAGAAATCTATCTCCTACTGATGAGTTCCAAAAAGAACGAAACAGGCTGTCTAGTGAGTGATTTCTGGTTTGCTGCAATAATCCTGTTAAAAGGATCACTGTGTTAAAACAGTATTTTGAAGCAAAATTTTTTTTGCATATCTTACCCAGAATTCTCTTGTGCATTAGTAACATTGTATGCAAATATTTACATTGATACATATATATATATACACACAAGAAAGTCTTCGGCACTCCAGGATAGAGGACTAAAAAGTTCCTTTATTCAGTACAATGCGTTAAAAACATTGAAATTAGAAATGGACGGTAGCCCAGATAAAAACAAAACTGCAAGGAAAAACATGGGGAACCAAGATTTCCTTCTGGATTAAACAGACAGTCAATCCTACATTTACCATAACTTGTAGAGATATTCTTTTTCTGGTTAGATACTCAACAAGATCTAAGGAATATAAATTACTTAATACTATATTGATATTAGCTCGAAATTTAATTTTCAGGCACTGGAAAGCGTCATGGGCGCCCAATTTCAGTGAATTTAAGAAAGCAGTCACTATGCAAATAATCTTGGAACAATATAATATCTCAATTACGAATAATGATCAGGTGCTGGCATTCATTTCCAAATGGGAGGGAGTAATCAGATCACTCCCGAATAAAACCCAAATTCAAATAATTAAGCCAATAAGTAGTTCTACCTTCATTCTTCAAAACATCTTGGCAGGTCACTACCCTGGATGGTGGTTGACCGGCATGGCTGAGGCAGCAACATCGGGGGAGAGGGGGGGGTAGGGGAGTAGAGGATCGGGTGACTCTGGTTGCTATTTCCTCCCCCTCTTTTTTTTTTTTTTTTTTTGTTTGTTTGTTCTGCTTGTTTTGTTTTGTTTTGTTTTGCTCTGCTCTGTCCTGTTCTATTTTGTTTTTGTTTTTTGTTGTCTGTCATTTATTTAATTTCTATAATTGATGCGGAGGCAGTGTCTCCAGAAGGATGATTGAATGTGTTGAATTCCAGATATATTTCATTTATGTTTTATTAAAGAAGAAGATATGATAATTCGAATAATGGGTCAGGCCACTGGGAGAATTCTTGAGTTGATAGCTGAAGGGAAAATGCTTCTCTTTGTTAAGCTATGTATTATTATATTGAGTGTATCATTTTTCTCCATGTTTATTTATGTGAGTTAATTGAGATATGGCGCTGTTTTTTCCTTTTCCTGCATATATATGATCTCTGTAAGGATTTAATAGGATGTTATGAGGTAATCTATAACTAGATAGATATTTATCTTGTGTTTTCTCGAATTATCAGAAGATATGTTACATTTATTACAAATCCTGTAAGATGCTTTGTTGAATTGGTTTTTGCATGTGAAATCAATAAAAATAATATTTAAAAAAAAAAAAAAAAAATCCTCCATGTCCTCCATGTCCAGAATTCTCTTGTGCATTGGTAACATTGTATGAGGTTTTTCTGGGAAAAAGCAATCAGGGAATCTTGCCTAGATGTGCTAATTTCCTATGCAAATATTTACATTGATTTAATTTTGAAACATGGAGGATTTTAATTTCAGTTTTTTATCTCCCCCCATAATTTTAATGAATTTTGGTTTAACCTTGAAAGTAGCTTTACCAATGCAGCAACCAGAAATCTATCTCCTACTGATGGGTTCCAAAAAGAACGAAACAGGCTGTCTAGTGAGTGATTTCTGGTTTGCTGCAATAATCCTGTTAAAAGGATCACTGTGTTAAAACAGTATTTTGAAGCAAAAATTTTTTTGCATATCTTACCCAGAATTCTCTTGTGCATTAGTAACATTGTATGCAAATATTTACATTGATACATATATATATATATACACACAAGAAAGTCTTCGGCACTCCAGGATAGAGGACTAAAAAGTTCCTTTATTCAGTACAATGCGTTAAAAACATTGAAATTAGAAATGGACGGTAGCCCAGATAAAAACAAAACTGCAAGGAAAAACATGGGGAACCAAGATTTCCCTGTGACATAATAGGTGTTTCATGCCTTTAGGGCACTTGTTCACTGATAGGGAATAGGGGGTAGGTGTGCTCCTTAAGTAGTTTTTAACATCCAATAGAAAAACATCAATTACGTAATTAAATTAACCCCTAAAGATCCTTAACATGATATAACTAAACACCCTGCCTGATTTGCTAAGCCTGAAATTTGAAAAGCACAAATACAGACCCAACACAAAATAAAAGCGAAAAAGAAAGCGGTCCTTAAGAGATCTCTTCGTTCGACCAGTATATTTTATTTTTCATCCTTGACAAGTTAAAAGATACACCACATTGGTGCTATTACAATTTATAAAATAACGAATATCAAATTCTTTACCAAGTACCTCAGATCTACAAGAATTGCTCTGAATAATATTAGAACAGGTTTTACATCTAGAAGCATTGCATTTAAAGCAACCATTTCTTTTCTGCAACCATGTGCCAGGTGTTTCTTTAGTTAACGTTGATGGAGATATGTTTCTGAGTGTTTTTGCTTTCCGTGAAACAAATTTAAAACCATCCTTCAAAATCTCATTCAATTTCTCATCATTTTGAAGTATGGAAAGGTTCTGTCTAATCAAATTGCAAATCTTGCCATATTCCATACTATATGACGTAATCTAAATGGGAGAAATTGAATGTTTGGCCCTTTTTGGTACCTGTCTATATTTTAGAAGTTCAATTCTAGGTATCTTATCCACAACATCTTTAGCTTGTTTTAAAACCTCTCTCTGGTAACCTCGAAATTGTAACCTTTCTATTACATTTGCTGCCTCTTGTTCATATACTACTGGATTAGAATTCCGTTTAACTCTAATGAGTTGACTCTTAGGAATAGATCTTAAAAGATGAGGAGGATGGCAAGAATTATACTTCAAAATGCTGTTACCCGATATGGCTTTACGATAAAGTTCTACCTCAATAGTACTATCATGTGGTTTCAGATTTACATCCAAGAAATTCAGAAATTCTGTGCTTGATTCAATAGTGAAACAGAGATTCAAATTATTACTTTGTGAATACTGAAGAAAACTGTTGATGAAATCCCTGTCCCCCTCCCAAACAAGAACTAAGTCATCAATATACCGTCCGTAATAGATATTTCTACGAAAAGGATTAATATTGCCAAAGATGTGGAAGAGCTCCCACCAACCTAAAAATAGGTTTGCATAGGATGGCGCAAATTTAGCGCCTATAGCTTTTCCACATCTCTGGAGATAGAATCGTCCATTAAACAAAAAGTAATTGTGAGTTAGTATATAATCGGTGGCCATAAGCAAAAAGACTATGATGGCTTCATCATAATTAGACCTATTCCTAAGGAAAAATTCCAATGCCTGTAATCCCTTATCATGAGGGACAGACGTATATAAAGAGGAAACATCCAAAGACACAAGTGTATAATTTGATTCCCAAGATATACCTTGAATTTGCTGTATGAAGGACGTGGTATCTGTATATAACTGGGAAGAGACAAAACAAGAGGTTGCAAAAACGTATCAACCAGTTCAGAAAGAGGGTCATTAAGAGACCCTATACCAGCCACATTAGGGCGGCCTGGGGGATTTAGAGGGTTTTTGTGGAAGTTTTGGTAAATAGTGAAAAACGGCAGTTACAGGCCAATCGGGCACAAGATATTCACACGCTGGCTGTGATTATTCCATTATCCTTGCCGTATTTCACTATTTCCACAAGGAAGTTCTTACAGGCATTGGTCGGATTAGATGACAGAGTGAGATAGGTATCCTTATCAGAAAATTGGCGTGAAGCCTCTGATATGTAATCACACCTGTTCAAAATCACCAAATTTCCCCCTTTGTCAGATTCCCGAAAAACTAAATCCTTATTGGAAGACAGTTTGCGTAAAGCCCTATTATCAGGCTCAGAGAAATTAGTTTTATGACTTATACCAATCCTACTAATGACTTCTTGACACCCAGACAGAGTAGGTGTAATCCTTAATTCTGAATCCAACTTTATTAATTGTTTCTCAATAGTTTGTTGGAAAATGTCCAAAGAATTACACCTAGTCTGTAGGGGATAAAAAGTACTACTGTTTTTCAATCTGGACAAATCAATGTCAGACATGGAAGGACCATGCCTAATATTAGTATCAATTGTTTGGAGATCCTCCATATCCTGTATACAACATTTATACTCATAGGTTAAGCCAAGATCAATCCTGTCACCTGAAATAAATGGAAGAACATCATCCTCCTTGTCCAGAGACAAATCCAATTCAGTTTTATCTTTCAAAAAATGCTTTTCTGGAGTGAGTGATCTCACAAATTTATTTAAATCTAGTATAGTCTGAAACAAATTAAAATGACATGATGGGGAAAAGCGTAATCCTCGTGATAACACCCTCCCCTCATCCTTGCTTAGACTATAACTCGAGAGATTTATCACGTATTTTAGATACCGCTGTGTTTGCTTACATATACAGAGAACAACCAAAAAGTGGGGTGGGAAACTGGCACCAAAACTGACCAAACTTATGCTTGAACGTGTGTTCAAAGTTCACTGGAACAATACCCAAAGCCAAATGGCCTAATACACAGTGTGAGCCTGTGTTGCCAGATTCAAAGGTAGTAGTTTCAAAATGTGGCAAGCAGTATGTTGGTCTCACCACTAGGGACATAAGATCCAGAGTGAGAGAACATCTATCTACTATACGAGTGGGGAAGGCTACCACTCCTTTAGTAAATCATTTTGCCAGATTCCATAAACAAGACTTGTCTTGTTTTTCATGGCAGCCAATTGACATGATACCACGGCCACGTAGAGGAGGGAATAGAGAGACCTTGCTGAATAAAAGAGAGATGCTATGAATCTTTAAATTAGAAACCAAAGTACCTAAAGGTCTAAACTCAGAGTTTGATCTCATTAACTACTGGGAATGATCATACTGTCATTAGGTTTTATGTATGCATGACCATATATTTACATATTTATTTATGGATATATATGGTTGTCTCTCTATTAGTTTATCTAATCATTCAGTTAGGTAATTATTATTCATTACTATTTTTAATTCTACTTATTCTATTGACCAACATGTGGCTAGTCCTCTATGAGGACCTTTTGCGCATATATATATATATATATATATATATATATATATATATATATGTATCCAGGTGTGGGTTTGCATATATATTATTTATATGTATACTTTTCATTTATATATCTATCGATGGGTGTAGTATATTGTGTGGTTTGATACCTACATTTGTATTTTGCTATATTCATGTGTGGAATGATACAATTCGATCATACTAGTAATAGCCTCAGTTGTCTGCAGCTCTCTTCTCATTTCATGTGAAGGTTGCTTCAGTTTACTCACTTAATTAAAATACAGGTTATTGAACAAATGAGGCTACTATAGCCTCCATAGTAATTGTGCAAATACATATTAAATATTGATGACCTTATACGTATATATCACTGTATGAGCGAATATGTATATTGATGCAATTTTGTAACCTGTATTATTATTATCCTTTGTGAAGGTTACATAATAGCAAGGATATGTAGACAAGTTTAAGTTGAGTTATAACGTATGCGCTATATGTCTATCTTGCTATTCCTATCAATATGACTACTGTTTCATTTTGTCTATGTACTTGATCTATATTCCAGTATAGATTCACCTATGAACTTGTTGACGTATCTATGTATCTTCATCATATGTGTGTTTATCATTGTGTTATACATGCACCACTTTGTTCTCTCATGGTTATTTGACAGGTACCTTTGTGGGCATGTTTTTGTTTTAATCACATGTCCTTCAATCTATTTTTTAGCCAATAGAACAATGAAATTGTGTATAAATTGCACACCTGGGACTGGCAAACTATGCTATGACTACGGCGCAATGCCGAAACGCGTAAGCCTGCCAGCCCCGAGGTGCTAATCATTCTCATAGGATGTCACTGTGATCCTGCTTTTTTAAAGTATTGGAATAAATGCTACGTTTTATTATATATGCTGGTTTGCTCGACTTTCTTTCATTGGTACTTTGCTTACATATACATACACGATTGTTTGCAAAAGTTTAGGCACCCCTGACAATGTCCATGATTTTCATTCATAAATAATTGGGTGTTTGGATCAGCAATTTCATTTTGATGTATCAAATAACTGAAGGACACAGTAATATTTCAGTAGAGAAATGAGGTTTATTGGATTAACAGAAAATGTGCAATATCCATCCATATGAAATTAGACATGTGCATAAATTTGGGCACCCCAACAGAAATATTGCATCAATATTTAATAGAGCCTCCTTTAGCAGAAATAACAGCCTGTAGATGCTTCCTATAGCCTGTAATGAGTGTCTGGATTCTGGATAAAGGACCATACCTCCTTGCAAAACATCTCTGGTTCAGTTAGGTTTGATGGTTGCCGAGCATGGACAGCCGGCTTCAAATCACCCTACATATTTTCAATGATATTCAGGTCTGGGGACTGGGATAGCCATTCCAGAACATTGTACTTGTTCCTCTGCATAAATGCTAGAGTAGATTTTGAGCAGTGTTTTGGGACGTTGTCTTTTTGAAATATCCAGCCCTGGAGTAATTTCAACTTTGTGACTGATTCCTCAACATTATTTTCAAGTATCTGCTGATAGAGTGGAATCTATGCGACCCTCTACTTTAACAAGATTCCCAGTACGGCACTGACCACACAGCCCCACAGCATGATGGAACATTTACCAAATTTTACTGTGGGTAGCAAGTGTTTGTCTTGGAACGCTTAGAGTGGAATCTATGCGACCCTCTACTTTAACAAGATTCCCAGTACGGCACTGACCACACAGCCCCACAGCATGATGGAACATCCACCAAATTTTACAGTGGGTAGCAAGTGTTTGTCTTGGAACGCTGTGTTATTTTGCTGCCATGCATAACGCCCCTTGTTATGACCAAATAACTAAATCTTTGTTTCATCATCCGCAGCACCTTCTTCCAAAATGAAGCTGGCTTGTCTAAATGTGCGTTTGCATACCTCAAGCGACTGTTTGTGGTGTGTGTGCAGAAAAGACTTCTTCTGCATTACTCTCCCATACAGCTTCACCTTGTGCAAAGTGCGCTGAATTGTTGAATTATGCGCAGTGACACCATCTGCAGCAAGATGATGTTGTAGGTCTTTGGAGGTGGTCTGTGGGCTGTTTTTGACCGTTCTCACCATCCTATGCCTTTGCCTCTCCGATATTTTACTTCTGGCCTTAACAAGAACTGTGCCTGTGGTCTTCCATTTCCTCACTATGTTCCTCACAGTGGACACTGACAGCTTAAATCTTTGTGATAGCTTTTTGTAGCCTTACCCTAAACCATAAAGTTGAACAATCTTTGTTTTCAGGTCATTTAAAATTTAGAGGAGAGTCAAAGAGAACATCTTGCAATTTGCCACCTTAAATTTTCATGATTGGATGCACCTGTCTATGAAGTTCAAGGCTTATTGGGCTCACCAAACCAAGTGTGTGTTCCAATTAATCAGTGCTAGGTAGTTACAGGTATTCAAATCAACAAAATGACAAGGGTGCCCACATTTATGCACCTGTCTAATTTCGTTTGGATGCATATTCCACATTTTCTGTTAATCCAATAAACCTAATTTCACTACTGAAATATAACCGTGCCCTTCAGTTATTTGATAGATCAAAATGAAATAGCTGATCCAAACACCCAATTATTTATAAATGAAAATCATGGAAATTGTCAGGGGTGCCTAAACTTTTGCATACAACTGTATATATATATATATATATATATATATATATATATATATATATATATATATATATATATATATATATACACACACACACATATATATATATATATATATATATATATACATACACACATATATATACACATGCATGCAAATACACATATATAGTGAAGAGTCCATGAGATAGTGAAGTATGGGATATACAATCCTACCAGTAGGGACAAAGTTTCCCAAACCTCAAAATTCCTAAAAATACACCCCTCACCACACCCACAATTCAGTTTAACGAATAGCTAAGTAGTGGGGTGATAGAAAAAGGAGTAAAAAAGCATCCAAAAAAAGAGGAACTGGAAATATAATTCTGCTTTTATACAAAAAATCATAACCACCAGAAAAAGGGTGGGTATCATGGACTCTTGCCAATATGAAAGAAATAAATTTATCAGGTAAGTTCTTACATAAATTATGTTTTCTTTCATGTAATTGGCAAGAGTCCATGAGCTAGTGACATATGGGATAGAAATACCCAAGATGTGGAAGTCCACAGAAGTGTCACTAGAAAGGAAGGGATAAAATCAAAACAGCCATTTTCTGCAGAAAAAAAATTGGTAAAATTTTGTAAATGTATGCAAAGAAGACCAAGTTGCTGCTTTGCAAATCTGATCAACTGAAGCTTCATTCTTAAAAACCCAAGAAGTGGAGACTGATCTAGTAGAATGAGCTGTGATCCTCTGAGGCGGGGACTGTCCCGCCTCCAAATAAGCCTTATGAATCAAAAGCTTTAACCAAGATGCCAAAGAAATGGCAGAAGCTTTCTAACCTTTCCTAGAACCAGAGAAGACAACAAATAGACTAGAAGTCTTCCTGAAAGCTTTAGTAGCTTCAACATAATATTTTATAGCTCTTACAACATCCAAATAATGCAAAGATCTTTCAAGAGTATTCTTGGGATTAGAACACACGGAAGGAACAACAATTTCCCTACTAATGTTGTTAGAATTCACAACCTTGGAAAGAAATTTAAACGAAGTCCGCAAAACAGCCTTATCCTGATGAAAAATCAGAAAAGGAGACTCACAAGTGAGAGCAGACAATTCGGAAACTCTTCTAGCTGAAGAGATAGCCAAAATAAACAACACTTTCCAAGAAAGTAGTTTAATAATCAAAGAATGCATAGGCTCAAAAGGAGGAGCCTGCAAAGTCTTCAAAACCAAATTAAGACTCCAAGGAGGAGAGATTGATTTAATAACAGGCTTGATACGAACCAAAGCCTGAACAAAACAGTGAATATCAGGAAGCTTAGCAATCTTTCTATGAAATAAAACAGAAAGAGCAGATATTTGTCCTTTCAAAGTACTTGCAGACAAACCTTTATCCAAACCATCCTGAAGAAACTGTAAAATTCTAGGAATTCTAAAAGAAAGCCAAGAGAACACCATGAAATATAAGTCTTCCAAACTCGATAATAAATCTTCCTTGAAACAGACTTACGAGCCTGTAGCATAGTATTAATCACTGAGTCAGAGAAACCTCTATGACTCAGAACTAAGCGTTCAATTTCCATACCTTCAAATTTAATGATTTGAGATCCTGATGGAAAAATGACCCTTGAGACAGAAGGCCTGGTCTTAGAGGAAGGGGCCAAGGCTGGAAACTGGACATCCGAACAAGATCTGCATACCAAAACCTGTGAGGCCACTCTGGTGCTATCAGAAACACATACAATTGTTTCATAATGATCTTGGAGCTCACTCTTGGAAGAAGAACTAGAGGCGGAAAGATATAAGGCGGTTGGTAAAACCAAGGAACTGCTAATGCATCCACCATCTCCGCCTGAGGATCCCTGGACCTGGAAAGATACCTGGGAAGTTTCTTGTTTAGATGAGAAGCCATCAGATCTATTTCTGTCACCACAGAAATTAGACAAGAGCTGGATTCAGCCCAAGAAAGTATCCGGGATACTTCTTTCATAGCTAGGGGACTGCGAGTCCCTCCTTGATTGACATATGCCACAGTTGTGATATTGTCAGTCAGAAAACAAATGAATGGTTCTCTCTTTAACAGAGGCCAAACCTGAAAAGCCATGAAAATAGCATGGAGTTCTAAAATACTGATTGGTAACCTCGCCTCTTGAGGTTTACAAACCCCTTGTGCTGTCAGAGATCCCCAGACAGCTCCCCAACAGTCCAGGTAGGACGAACAAAAGAGGCCCTCTGAATTAAACGATGATGGTCTAACCACCAAGTCAGAGAAAATTGAATGTTGGGATTTAAGTATATCAGTTGTGATATCTGAGTATAATCCATGCACCATTGATTGAGCATACAAAGCTGCAGAGGTTTCATATGAAAACAAGCAAAGGGGATCGCATCCGATGCTGCAGTCATGAGACCTAAAACTTCCATGCACGTAGCCACTGAAGGGAATGATTGAGACTGAAAGTTTCGAGAAGCTGAAACCAATTTCATTTGTCTCTTGTCTGTTAAGGACAGAGTCATGGACACTGAATCTATCTGGAAACCTAAAAAGGTGACCCTTGTCTGAGGAATCAAGAAACTTTGGTAAATTGATCATCCAACCATGGCTTTGAAGAAACAACACTAGTTGTTTTGTGTGAGATTTGGCTAAATGTAAAGACTGAGCTAGTACCAAGATGTCGTCCAAATAAGGAAACACCACAATACCCTGTTCTCTGATTACACCAAGAACCTTCAAAAAGATCATTGAAGCTGTTGCTAGGCCAAATGGAAGAGCAACAAATTGGTAATGCTTGTCTAGAAAAGAGAATCGTAGAAACTGATAGTGGTCTGGATGAATCAGAATGTGAAGATATCCATCCTGTAAGTCTATCGTGGACATATAATGACCTTGCTGAACAAAAGGCAGAATAGTCCTTATAATCACCATCTTGAAAGTTGGGACTCTTACAAAACAATTCAAAAACTTTAGATCCAGAACTGGTCTGAATGAATTTTCTTTCTTTGGGAAAATGAATAGATTTGAATAAAACCCCAGACCCTGTTCCTGAAACGGAACTAGTATGATTACCCCTGAAAGCTCTAGATCTGAAACACACTTCAGAAAAGCCTGAGCCTTTATCGGATTTGCTGGAACATGAAAGGGAAAAAAAATCTTCTCACAGGAGGTCTTACTCTGAATCCTATTCGATACCCTTGAGAGACAATACTCTGATTTTGAACAGAATCTGCCCAAATCTCTTGGAATAATTTCAATCTGCACCCCACCAGCTGAACTGGAATGAGGGCCACACCTTAATGCAGACTTGGGGGCTGGCTTTGGTTTCTTAAAAGGCTTCGATTTACTCCAACTTGAAGAAGGTTTCCAATTGGAACCAGAGTCTTTAGGGGAAGAATTGATTTTCTGTTCATTATTCTGTCAAAAGAACGGCAACGATTAGAAGCTTTAGATTTACCCTTAGATCATTTATCCTGAGGCAAAAAAACTCCCTTCCCCCAGTGATAGTTGAAATAATTGAATCCAACTGAGAACCAAATAAATTGTTACCTTGGAAAGAAAGGGATAGTAATCTAGACTTAGATACAATGTCAGCATTCCAAGATTTGAGCCATAAAGCTCTTCTAGCTAAAATAGCTAAAGACATAAATTTAACATCAATTTTGATGATATCAAAAATGGCATCACAGATAAAATGTTGAAGCAAACGAACAATGCTAGACAAATCAGGATCTGTTTCCTCCTGAGCTAGGCTATCCAACCAAAAAGGTTGATGCAGCCGCAACATCAGCCATAGAAATGGCAGGCCTGAGAAGATAGAATATAAATAAGCTTTCTTTAGATAAGATTCAAGTCTCCTATCTAAAGGATCTTTAAAAGACGTACTGTCTTCCATAGGAATAGTAGAACGTTTGGCAAAAGTAGAAATAGCCCAATCAATTTTTATTTCATTTTTTTTTTCATTTCTATTTGTTAAAAGCATATAGCTTGTCTCACTTTTTTGACATTTCTATTTGTTGTGTAAAAGGTAAATAGCTAGTCTAACTTTTTTTGACACACTGGATTGTTACCCCGGTTAGGCTCACAGCCCAATGTATGGTTCTTAATCATATATTAGTTTTTTTTTGTACGCTTGACAGTAGAGGGTATACTATTTTTTAGTCACTTTGAGTGAGATCATATTTTGAAATGGGAATCCTCCGTATTTGATTTTCATACTTAGTTTTTTTTGCTCACTGATTGGATCGCTTTTACAGTATTGTATATTTTTGTACACAGGATCCGCACCCCAATGACGTCTCTCCTGGGCCGTCATCTGCTTGAGGGGCTTGTCGGTGATATGGAGTTTCGATTGGTCCACTCTTGATCGCACTAACCTGTTAGGCACAATGCTGTGCACTGCATGCCGATTTCTACTGTCCATTCAGAAGTAGAGTTGGGCACGTCGGACCCCGCCTAGATGACTGTAATAGGCTGGTATTCTATAACGCAAATTTTGTTTTTGCTGTGACTTCATGTGATCCGATGATCGAGGTGTTCATTTTAGTTTAATGATGTATAGCCTGATGTCTAGCTGGTTGTGTCATAGGGGGTAAATGGATACTACCACATTTATATTTCACAGCTGTTTATTAACCACCGATTATAGTAACACGTTTATTTAACTGCTAATTATTCTCAGCTCTATTCTCAGAGCATTTTTTCAAATGGACAGCCATGATTGGCTAGAGTTTCTGGGGGAGGGGTACACAGGCATTTAAAAAGTTCTGTTTGTTCACTTGTTGTTTGTCAGAGGAAGGGTCACAATTAATAAAGAATTTTGTCATGGATGGCAGAAGACCAATGAGTGCTTATTTTTTATTTATATATATATATATATATATATATATATATATATATATATATATATATATATATATATATATATATATATATATATATATATACACACACACACATATATATATATATATATATATATATATATATATATACCGTATTGTGCCGCATATAGACCGCACCCTTAATGTTTGGTGCCATTTTGAAGAAATTAAATTTTTAAAGAAAATATCTTCACACCTACAATACTCATAATGCAATAAAGTTCCCAAAAAGGGAGGCCCTTAAATGCACATTAAACCATCAAAAACAGTGCGTGTATAATGGCTTAACAAGTCAGCCTATCATGCGCCCATAGATAAAGTACCAAAAGCTAAATTAATAAAAGCTAAGTTAACACACTTACTCACAAGCTGCGGCAACTTCTGTCTAACACCCGGTGCTGGATGTGTGGCTAACCGGACAACCCGGTCCCCTACGATTGTGTAATCCCCTTGAATGTAGCTGGGAGCGCTTCCTTCAGAAATAACTGACACCTCCATATTTGTTCTTCAGGTTACTTGGAATTCCACACCGGGTAATGACATCATCACTCAGGGGCCAATTCAGTGGGGTAGCGGTAGTGGATCACAGTTGCATTAAGGGTAGAAACGAGTGCTCACTCCTAAAGGCCAAGTCTGGATTCAAATGAAAAATTGCAAGGGGAGCACTCACTTGTTGTAAAATGTCACTTTTATTTTGCCAATTAAAAAACTGCTTACACAACAGTCCATAAAACAAGCATCCTAGAAGCCCAATCAATACAGATAGCTGCTATCTGCATCGATTGGGCTTCTACGATGATTGTTTTATGGACTGTTGTGTAAGCAGTTTTTACTTTGGCAAAATAAAAGTGATGTTTTACAACAAGTGAGTGCTCCCTTTGCAGTTTTTGATTTGAATACAATACCCATAAGGCCACGGGGTGCACCGGAAGTTCGGCAGCACTGCGCATGTGCGATATTGCCGATAAGCACCTGAATATAGGCCGCGGCCCGCATATAGGCCGCACTGCAAATTTAAAGGTACAAATCAAGGGAAAAAAGTGCGGCCTATATGCGGAACAATACGGTATATATATATACACACACACATATACACAAATTTATAGATACACACATACACACACACTGCACTGAGGGGAAATGGGCCTCAACCCAGACTAAGAATCGCTCTCAATGTAGAAATCATCTGCATATATACATCCCTCTGACAAGCACTGTACTCCGAGGCGAAACCTAACCTCAATATAGACTGAAAACCCCTCTCTCTGAAGAATCAAATGCACATCTTCCTTCATATTCATACTCACCAATAGACACTCGTCCGCTAGCAAACAAGCAGGAGACAGCCAAACCAGTACTGAAACATATCAGCAGAGGTTATGGAATAGGAGTATATTGTGGATCTATAAAGGGAGGCAAAATACAAGTCCCTGGGACAAATTATGGAGTCTTTATGAAAATTAACTATGAGATAAAAAAAAAAAATCATAAACCATACCCCATATACATCCCTCTGACAAGCACTGTACTCTTCTGCGAAACTGGGCATCAATATAGAATGAAAACTCCTACCTCTGAAGAATCAAATGCACATCTTCATTATTCAATCACCTCTTTGCTTAGGTAAAGTAAACACTGAAGTATATGCAAAGTGGGAGGAGTTTAATAGATCTCTTGGGGATTGGGAATCTTTGCCTCTTCTTAATGGTAGAGAAGAGTAATTCCCAAGAGAAATGGATTGTGGACTCTCACCACCTGTATGAAAGAAAATATGGCACACATGAAACTCCTTAAACTTCCCTCTTGAGAAACAGTGCACTCTGAGGGGAAATGGGCCTCAACCCAGTCTAAGAATCGCTCTCAATGAAGAAATCATCTGCACATCAATTCTTCACCTTCCTCCAGCAGAGGCAAAGATAAGACTAACTACCGCAGAGATGTGTGTGTGTGGGGGGTTATATAGAGCTCTTGGGGTTTGGAAATCTTTGCCTCCTCCTAGTAGAAGGGAAGGTAATTCCCAGGGGTAATGGATCGTGGACTCTGACTACCTTTATGAAAAAACAATTTAAGGAAGCCGTCTATAAGTAAGCAAAATAACCGACATTCTGGAAACATCATCATCATAAGTATAATTTAGCTCAACGGGGCTTCACATGATGCAGGTTTTTGACAGTAACTTTGCACACTCACAACAATCAGATCTGGTAATACATCTTTAATGTGGAAAAGATTTATGGGACAAGAGAATGCAGAACACTGCTGCAGTCTGGTGTTGTGAAGCCGTGCTTTAAGAGAACAATTGCAACTGGGATGGTATTCCAATGAGTCTTTTTGTTATTGATTGTCTAACCATTCCACTGCAGTTGAGTCATTCTGTGCTTTAAGTCAGTACCTTTAAATGACTGATTAAAGGGGGAGGAGCCTAACCAAGCTCTAAGATGGCAGCTTAGCTTGGGAGCTCCGTGCAGAACTTAAACTTTTTATTAGCAAAGCATGCTTTTCTGTTGACCTACTGCTCTGAAAACTGTGGCAAGCACCACCTTAGAAGAGACATTGTCCCCCACGGCTTCATTGGGGTAACGGCACCTGATCAATGGAGCACAACAATATTGAGGCCTACGGCACTTCATATTTACCCGCCAAACAGTTCAGACCCCATCGACGGCTAACCCGACTGCACTCTGCCTGGGGCCCCGCTCAGGTTGGGTTGGTGCTGGCGAACAGAAGACGAGTGGAGACCGGACCCATAGTGGCCGAGGGGAACAGATTGGAGACAATCGGAGATCGACAAGTACCGCGATCACTGAAATCCCCACACACCAGCGTACACGAGCTGCGGAGACAGAACACATACTGGCTCAGAGCGGCAACGCCGGGAATCAAGGCAAACATACTCCCGCATCAGAGGTAAGGGAGGTCTCTAAGCACGGCTGACAATACATACAGAAAGGTCAGCAACTGCCCTAAAAAGTCAGGAGAGACATTCAGTACTATAGCGGGGCCACACTAGATATAATAACGGCGGTATAGGGAGGACATAAATCCGCTTCCCCTTTTCTTTGGTGCTCCTGGTGGCAATATTGAGCCTTGGTGATAGAAACAATAAGAGGGAACTGGGATAGCGCAGCAGGAACCAGCTTGCATTATAAAAGACGGTGCAGCCATAGACTTACACTTTCACAGCAGCATCAATTACAGAGGGGGTCTGACTGCTAACATCTAAAAAGAGACTTTATTGTTCCTGCGGGGCACCAGGTCAGCATTGGTTAGCCATGGCAGCCAAGAAACCCACAAAGATAGATAAAAATTTGAAATCCACAGCAATGGATAATTTTCTTAAACCATCTAAGGGATTGGTAATAACAGAACCAATGGGGGAGATAGAAGAAGGGAACCACACTCCTACTTCACATTCTACAGACGCCTCAAAAAAGGGGGTGAACATGTCAAAAGATGACCTCCACACACTTGTCTCTAAGGAGGATATGGCCCTTCATTCATCAATCACAAGTAGCCTAGCTGAAATCAAACAGGACTTGTCTGAGCTGGGAGATAGGGTAGAGGCAGTGGAGAATGAACATGAGACACTAACTGAGGGAGTGGCAGTCAACTCGGACTCTATTGCATCCCATCAACAAATGCTTCTAGACCTCCAGGATAAAATGGAGGATCTAGAAAACAGAAATAGAAGAAATAACATCAGGCTTAAGGGGATCCCGGAGAACGTGGAGGCTTCAGACCTACATTCCTACCTGATACGCCTCTTCAAAGCCATAACAGGTGAGGAGGGGGATTCTGACTTCTCAATGGAAAGAGCCCATAGGGCGTTAAAACCAAAAGAGGGCCTTCCGCCTAGGGATGTCATTGTCAAGATGACCCGGTTCCCCGACAGAGAAGCCATCATGTCAGCGTCTAGGAACCACCAACCCTTTAAGTTCCAAGGACAGGTAATCCAATTTTTCCAGGACTTATGTGTCCGCACCCTCCAAAGAAGATACTCACTACGCCCGCTAACTACCATACTACGGAAGCAAAATATCCCATATAGATGGGGGTATCCTTTTGCCTTGCACATCTCCCACAACCACAAGATGTTCTCTATTAAAGCGCCACAAGACATTCCAGAGATATGTCTATATTTGAACATTGACCCACCAGACATACCGGAGGACTCTTCCTCTTCACAACACTTTGCAACTAAAGAACCACAGAACCCAGCAAGAAGGACCAAGTGGACCAGAGTGGCGAGAAAGAAAAAGGTTAAAACGTGAACTGTTCCACTGGGTAATGTTAATAAAGTGTATCTTTATTGTACATCTCTTAGAGAGGGATAAGGTCTACTCATACTATTACGGTATTGAGGTCTACTCCATGTAAAGATATAAACCAAATATACTACACATGCTTACTTTAGAAAAACTGCACTACCCTATGTTAAACATATGTATATGATTGGGCATTTAAAAACCCAGACTGTTACAAGTGTTATTTTTTTTAAATTGTTTGCTGCCAAACTATTCCTGTTTTTACCATTTGTTTTTCATTAGTACTGTTTTACTAACATTTGTTATTTTTTTAAGGTTGCCGGGAGTACTCTCCCCCCCAGATCAGAGCAACACACAATCACCTTCTTGGTGGAATCTCTCATCCTATCAGGGTTGTATGTACTAAAGGTTCATGTTTTTAGGCTGTCAAAGATTGTGCACCATAACACACTAACGCCATGATCCCAAAGATACACCTTATATCTCACAATGTGAGAGGTTTAAATTCTAATGTTAAAAGACGAACTGCCATGTCTCAATATCACCACTTAGGGGCTAATATTCTGTTTCTCCAGGAAACTCACTTTGCTAGGGATATAATTCCAAAATACTGGGCCAGAAATTACACACAGCCCTTCCACGCAATCACAGAGACTAAAAAAAAGAGGGGTGTCAATCCTTATCCATGCAAATCTAGCTTTTAAACACGAATCCACTGTCGCGGATAGGGAAGGGCGATAACTCATAGTTAAAGGACAATTTGATGAGACTGATGTTATTCTATGTAACATATACGCGCCAAACGATAACCAACACTCCTTTTTCGGCCATTTTTCCAACCTACTCACTAACTGGTCCCAACATAGAATTATATTGGCAGGAGATTTCAATGTTACCATGACTAAATTTATAGAATCCAAAACCAAACTTACAGCTAAACGTATTAGACACAACAAAATAGTGAACTCTATACAGGAACATTTAGCCCCGCACGCACTATTTGACACATGGTTCACGCTTTACGGAAATACTTCAGACACGACCTTTTACTCGGCAGCCCACAAACAGTACACGAGACTAGACTATGTCTATATTAGCCAGATTTTACAGCCACTCCTCCAGACATCGACTATTCATACATGTGTGTGGTCGGACCATTCTATACTTTCCCTACACTTGGACGGACTTGTAGACACCCAAAGAGCTAGGACCTGGACTTTCGATCCCTCACACTTAAAGAATCCTGTACATAAAGATAAATTGGTCAAATCACTAACTGATTATTGGGAACTCAATAAAGGATCCACGTCCAACCCGATATCTCTGTGGGCGGCACATAAAACATGCATGCGAGGATTACTCATCCAAGATAAATCCATTAGGACCAAACAGTACAAAGCCCAATTAACGCAACTTCATAAAGAAATATCAGACTTAGAGAAACAGCACAAACTGACTCAGAGGAAGGAAGTTCTATTTACCCTCACAGTTAAGAAAGACAGATTAGCTAACTTGTTAAATAGCCATTCAAGTAGAGCAATCCAGAGATTAAATACACAATATTACATCCACGCGAACAAACCCAATAGGTTCTTAGCAAACAAATTAAGAGATAGATGCAAGGCATCTATTATTCCCTCTATTTTGCTGACAGGTGGCGCTACTGTCTCCCATCCGCAACACTTAGCAGACGCGTTTGCAGACTTCTACGGAACTCTGTATGACGGGAATAAAGTAACACACTCTGATACTCTAGAACACCAAACATTGGAATTTCTGAGGGATACTGAGCTACATACACTCACAGAAGAGGATAACGATATACTAAATGCCACGATCACAAGTGCAGAAGTCTTGTCGGTCATTAAAGACCTCAAGATGAGGAAAGCAGCGGGGCCAGATGGGTTTGTAGGGGAATACTACAAAACATTTAAGGAAGTTTTAGTTAACACCTTACAGACTTTTGCAACTTTATTTTAGAGGGGCATAGCATACCAAAAGACATGTTACAAGCAAAAATAATAGTGATACCTAAGCCCGGCAAAAATCATAAGATATGTGCAAACTATCGCCCCATATCGCTTATCAACCAGGACCTGAAAATCCTGACAAAAATCCTAGCCAATAGACTAAAACATATTCTCCCAAAACTGATCCACCCGGACCAAGTTGGGTTCGTAAAAGATAGAGAAGCACCAGACAATGTGCGTTGATTACTGAATATCATAGATTATGTGGGGGGGACTCGGATGCCTTCTCTGCTTCTCTCACTGGATGCGGAGAAGGCATTCGATAGAGTGGACTGGAGATATATGTCGGCGGTATTGCGTCGGATGGGATTCGGGGGAGCCTTTGTTAAAGCTCTAGATGCAATTTATTCAAACCCCTCTGCCCAAGTGTCCATCTCAGGTTACAAATCCAAGATTTTTCCCATTCTAAATGGCATGAGACAGGGGTGCCCACTTTCCCCTCTCCTTTTTGCAATATGTATAGAGCCTCTGGCTGCAAAAATTAGACTAGCAACTGACATTACAGGCGTGAAAATCAAAGATCAGGAATATAAGTTGTCACTCTTTGCCGATGATATCCTTCTAACAATATCCAAACCTCTTATATCACTACCCAACCTATACAGACTCTTGGATCAATTTTCCCAAATTTCAGGGTACAAAATTAACCTCGATAAATGCGAAGCACTGTCTTTAGGACTCCCACAGCACACCAAGAAAGTCATAGAAATTAACTTTGAAATTAAATGGGCTACTCATTCAATTAAATACCTGGGAATACACTTAACACCTCAGATTAACCAACTGTATAAATATAATTACGAACCTATATACAAAGAAATTAGAAAAAACTTACACAAATGGAAGACATACACTTTCTCGTGGCTGGGCAGATTGGCATCAATTAAAATGTCAATCTTGCCCAGGATACTATACTTATTTAGGACCCTCCCGATAAAGGTACCAATAACTGACCTGAAAAAGATACAAAGGGAACTAGTAGCCTTCATTAGAGGGAACAAAATGGCGCGAATAGCAACTGCGCTCATCACAAAACACCGTGAGTTGGGAGGAATGGGAGCCCCTAACATAATAGATTATTACAGAGCAGCAAGGTTGGCCCAGTCAACAATAATGGGGGGAAGATTTGAAGGGGTCATATGGCCTAACCTAGAAGCCGAACTTAGAGACTCCACCTATCCCGATGATACGCTATGGAACAGACACACTGCGAAAGATCTTACTGACAAACCAGGTCTACAAATCACAAAGCACACTATTCAAATGTGGTCCTTTTGGACCAAAAGACAAAACCTTTTACCTAACCAAACGCTAGTCTGCCCAATTAGATACTTACTCCCCAGAGACCTACATTATACTTTAGACAAATGGGCTAATAAAGGCCTTTACAGGGTGGCAGACTGGATGGACGGTAGGACATTCAAGACATTTAATCAGATTCAGGCTCAATTAGACCCAATTAAACTACAATGGTTCCAATACCTGCGAGTCAACTCAGCAATCCAAGACTACACTAGAGATCGACAGCCTGGCACTTCCACCGCACTAGAGTGCCTACTTAAATCCACACATAGACCAAAAGGGGCCATCTCCAAACTGTACATTCAGATCCAAACATCCAGTAACTCACTTAAACCTACGATACTCCTACATTGGGAGAGAGACTTAAATATTAACAAAGATAAAAAATGGTGGGATGATATGTTCAATTCAGCTTGTAAGGGTTTATTAAGTGCAGATATGAGAGAGAACACATTCAAGACCATGTTCAGATGGTACTTGACCCCGGTTAAGACTGCCCATATGTCACCTAATCATAGTAGGTTTTGCTACAGGGGTTGCGGGGAAATAGGCTCATATTGTCATATGTGGTGGGAATGCGAGACAATACAAGTAATCTGGACTAAAATATCAGGTCTGCTTAGCTCCGTCCTAGAGGAAAATATTCAGTTGACCCCGATTCAAGCTCTGTTACATGTGCCTCTACCACAATTCAACAAACAGTTAAATACATTTATTAGAATCATTTGCACGGTTACCAGAACCTGTATTGCAAAATATTGGAAAACCTCAGCGCCTCCTTGGGAGGAAGTTTATAAAAGAATTTCCCTAACTTACCGTATGTATGAATCTGCCTCACAGGTAATGGATACACAGGCACAATTCGAGAAGGTCTGGTTTTACTGGACACTGAATAGGACCCTAACCACTGAGATTTAGATATTTTTTCCTGTTTTCTAGATATATAGAGGAGAGGAGATATAATTGCTGATCTGTGGAGGTGGGGGGGACTCTTGGTAACCATTTTGTTCTTGTTTTTTTTTTTCTTTTTTTTTTACCTAAACTGGATTTTAAGAGTCCTAGAGAAACTTGAAAGAGAGTGGGGCAGGTTTTCTTTTTTTTATTTAAATTTAGTTAATTAAGGTTACAAAATGTTTATTTTTTTTCCTTCTTTTTACACCTTATTGTTATGCCTTTATGAAAATTGGGACTTAAGAGATTTCACATCCTGGAACCACCCGGATCTTGATAGAAAACAGGGTCTAACCCGATATAGAGACTAACTGGCATGAAGCCGATGAGCATTACTATAGTTTATGTTAGAGCTACAAGATACAACTGTTACCAAAAGAAAACTATATGGACCCTGTATATTATTGCATGACTATCTCAAGCATTAAGTTCTGATTGTTAAACTAATTACAAACTGGCTGTTCCATTGATGTGCTAATACTTGTTATACTTGTTACACCTATAATAAAGAGATTTAAACATAAATGACTGATTAAAGCAGAACAGCCTTTTTCTAATGGATTCTTTAGGTGATGAGTGAGATGATCAATTTCATGAAAAGTCTAATTTAAAACAGAGGCATATTTTCCTAAAGTTATTAAGGTGCTAATGTAGCTGACGCAGCCTAGAAATATTGATCTAGAAGACAACAGACAAAGTTCACAATGTAAACAAAAGTTGAAACATTAAAGGGACAGTCAAGTCCAAAAAAAAAACCTTTCATTTTTCAAATAGGGCATGTAATTTTAAACAACTTTCCAATTTACTTTTATCAACATTTTTGCTTTGTTCTCTTGGTATTCAAGTTGAAAGCAAACCTTGGAAGGCTCATATGATAATTTCTAAGCCCTTGAAGGCTGCCTCTATTTTATTTACTTTTCACAGCAGGGGAGAGCAAGCTCATGTAGGCCATATAGATAGCATTGTGATCACGCCAATGGCTAGTGGCAGACACTGCACTAATTGGCTAAAATGCAAGTCAATAGATAATAACTAAAAGTCATGTGATTAGGGGCGGTCAGAAGATGCTTAGATACAAGTTAGTCACAGAGATAAAAAGTGTATTAATATAACAGTGTTGGTTTTGCAAAAACGGGCGGAATGGGTAATAAAGGGATTATCTTTCTTTTTAAACAACAAAAATTCTGGTGTTGACTGTCCCTTTAACGCAAAGAAAAGGTTAATTCTATAGTGGAAAAGTTATAGTCTCAGTGGACAATGAGCCCCATATTGCTGTAAAATACTATACTAACATACATTAGATTATCAGCTTGAATTTTCATGAATTTCAAAATAATTCTGAGAAAAACTGCCTTTTTAGTGAAATGACAACATATTTGTTTCATCTCTTCTCATTGATAAGTGCCAGATACCATCCACAGCACAAGGTTTTAATCTACCTGCATAAAAACATAATTTATGCTTACCTGATAAATTCCTTTCTTCTGTTGTGCGATCAGTCCACGGGTCATCATTACTTCTGGGATATAACTCCTCCCCAACAGGAAATGCAAGAGGATTCACCCAGCAGAGCTGATATAGCTCCTCCCCTCTACGTCAGTCCCAGTCATTCGACCAAGAATCAACGAGAAAGGAGTAACCAAGGGTGAAGTGGTGACTGGAGTATAATTTAAAAAATATTTACCTGCCTTAAAAAACAGGGCGGGCCGTGGACTGATCGCACAACAGAAGAAAGGAATTTATCAGGTAAGCATAAATTATGTTTTCTTCTGTTATGTGCGATCAGTCCACGGGTCATCATTACTTCTGGGATACCAATACCAAAGCAAAAGTACACGGATGACGGGAGGGATAGGCAGGCTCATTATATAGAAGGAACCACTGCCTGAAGAACCTTTCTCCCAAAAATAGCCTCCGAAGAAGCAAAAGTGTCAAATTTGTAAAATTTGGAAAAAGTATGAAGCGAAGACCAAGTTGCAGCCTTGCAAATCTGTTCAACAGAGGCCTCATTCTTAAAGGCCCAAGTGGAAGCCACAGCTCTAGTGGAGTGAGCTGTAATTCTTTCAGGAGGCTGCTGTCCAGCAGTCTCATAGGCTAAACGTATTATGCTACGAAGCCAGAAAGAGAGAGAGGTAGCAGAAGCTTTTTGACCTCTCCTCTGTCCAGAATAAACGACAAACAAGGAAGAAGTTTGGCGAAAATTTTTAGTTGCCTGCAAGTAGAACTTGAGGGCACGAACTACATCCAGATTGTGTAGAAGGCGTTCCTTCTTTGAAGAAGGATTTGGACACAAGGATGGAACAACAATCTCTTGATTGATATTCCTGTTAGTAACTACCTTAGGTAAGAACCCAGGTTTAGTACGCAGAACTACCTTGTCTGAGTGAAAGATCAGATAAGGAGAATCACAATGTAGGGCTGATAACTCAGAGACTCTTCGAGCCGAGGAAATAGCCATTAAAAATAGAACTTTCCACGATAACAATTTTATATCAATGGAATGAAGGGGTTCAAATGGAACACCTTGTAAAACGTTAAGAACTAAGTTTAAACTCCATGGCGGAGCAACGGCTTTAAACACAGGCTTGATCCTAGCTAAAGCTTGACAAAAAGCCTGGACGTCTGGATCTTCTGACAGACGCCTGTGCAACAAGATGGACAGAGCTGAAATCTGTCCCTTTAATGAACTAGCCGATAAACCCTTTTCTAGACCTTCTTGTAGAAAGGACAATATCCTAGGGATCCTAACCTTACTCCAGGAGTAACGTTTGGATTCGCACCAGTATAGGTATTTGCGCCATATTTTATGGTAAATCTTTCTGGTAACAGGCTTCCTAGCCTGGATCAGGGTATCAATAACCGACTCAGAAAAACCACGCTTTGATAAAATCAAGCGTTCAATTTCCAAGCAGTCAGTTTCAGAGAAGTTAGATTTTGATGTTTGAATGGACCCTGTATCAGAAGGTCCTGTCTCAGAGGTAGAGACCAAGGCGGACAGGATGACATGTCCACTAGATCTGCATACCAAGTCCTGCGTGGCCATGCAGGCGCTATTAGAATCACAGATGCTCTCTCTTGTTTGATTTTCGCAATCAATCGAGGAAGCAGCGGGAAGGGTGGAAACACATAAGCCATCCCGAAGTTCCAAGGTGCTGTCAAAGCATCTATCAGAACCGCTTCCGGATCCCTGGATCTGGACCCGTAGTGAGGAAGTTTGGCGTTCTGGCGAGACGCCATGAGATCTATCTCTGGTTTGCCCCAACGTCGAAGTATTTGGGCAAAAATCTCCGGATGAAGTTCCCACTCTCCCGGATGAAAAGTCTGGCGACTCAAGAAATCCGCCTCCCAGTTCTCCACTCCCGGGATGTGGATTGCTGACAGGTGGCAAGAGTGAGACTCTGCCCAGCGAATTATCTTTGATACTTCCATCATTGCTAGGGAGCTTCTTGTCCCTCCCTGATGGTTGATGTAAGCTACAGTCGTGATATTGTCCGACTGAAACCTGATGAACCCCTGAGTTGTTAATTGGGGCCAAGCTAGAAGGGCATTGAGAACTGCCCTCAATTCCAGAATGTTTATTGGAAGGAGACTCTCCTCCTGATTCCATAATCCCTGAGTCTTCAGAGAATTCCAGACAGCGCCCCAACCTAATAGGCTGGCGTCTGTTGTTACGATTGTCCAGTCTGGCCTGCTGAATGGCATCCCCCTGGACAGGTGTGGCCGATAAAGCCACCATAGAAGAGAATTTCTGGTCTCTTGATTCAGATTCAGGGTAGGGGACAAATCTGAGTAATCCCCATTCCACTGACTTAGCATGCACAATTGCAGCGGTCTGAGGTGTAGGCGTGCAAAAGGTACTATGTCCATTGCCGCTACCATTAAGCCGATCACCTCCATGCATTGAGCCACTGACGGGTGTTGAATGGAATGAAGGACACGGCATGCATCCTGAAGCCTTGTTAACCTGTCTTCTGTCAGGTAAATCTTCATTTCTACAGAATCTATAAGAGTCCCCAAGAATGGAACTCTTGTGAGAGGAAAAAGAGAACTTTTCTTTTCGTTCACTTTCCATCCATGCGACCTTAGAAATGCCAGAACTAACTCTGTATGAGACTTGGCAGTTTGAAAGCTTGAAGCTTGTATTAGAATGTCGTCTAGGTACGGAGCTACCGAAATCCCTCGCGGTCTTAGTACCGCCAGAAGGGCGCCCAGAACCTTTGTGAAGATTCTTGGGGCCGTAGCCAATCCGAATGGAAGAGCTACAAACTGGTAGTGCCTGTCTAGGAAGGCAAACCGTAGATACCGTTGATGATCTTTGTGAATCGGTATGTGAAGGTAAGCATCTTTTAAATCCACTGTGGTCATGTACTGACCTTTTTGGATCATAGGTAAGATTGTCCGAATAGTTTCCATTTTGAACGATGGAACTCTTAGGAATTTGTTTAGAATCTTTAAATCTAAGATTGGCCTGAAAGTTCCCTCTTTTTTGGGAACCACAAACAGGTTTGAGTAGAACCCTTGTCCTTGTTCCGACCGCGGAACTGGATGGATCACTCCCATTAATAACAGATCTTGTACACAGCGTAGAAACGCTTCTTTCTTTATCTGGTTTGTTGACAACCTTGACAGATGAAATCTCCCTTTTGGGGGAGATAATTTGAAGTCTAGAAGGTATCCCTGAGATATGATCTCCAGCGCCCAGGGATCCTGAACATCTCTTGCCCAGGCCTGAGCGAAGAGAGAAAGTCTGCCCCCCACTAGATCCGGTCTCGGATCGGGGGCTCTCGGTTCATGCTGTCTTTGGGGCAGCAGCAGGTTTCCTGGTCTGTTTGCCCTTATTCCAGGACTGGTTAGGTTTCCAGCCTTGTCTGTAACGAGCAACAGCTCCTTCCTGTTTTGGTGCAGTGGAGGTTGACGCTGCTCCAGGTTTGAAATTCCGAAAGGAACGAAAATTAGACTGTCTAGCCTTAGCTTTGGCTTTGTCTTGAGGTAGGGCGTGGCCCTTACCTCCTGTAATGTCAGCGATAATTTCTTTCAACCCGGGCCCAAATAAAGACTGCCCCTTGAAAGGTATATTAAGTAATTTAGACTTAGAAGTAACATCAGCTGACCAGGATTTTAGCCACAGTGCTCTACGTGCCTGTATGGCGAATCCAGAGTTCTTAGCCGTAAGTTTAGTTAAATGTACTACGGCCTCCGAAATGAATGAATTGGCTAGTTTAAGGACTCTAAGCCTGTCCATAATGTCGTCTAGCGTAGACGAACTAAGGTTCTCTTCCAGAGACTCAATCCAAAATGCTGCCGCAGCCGTAATCGGCGCGATACATGCAAGGGGTTGCAATATAAAACCTTGTTGAACAAACATTTTCTTAAGGTAACCCTCTAATTTTTTATCCATTGGATCTGAAAAAGCACAGCTATCCTCCACCGGGATAGTGGTACGCTTAGCTAAAGTAGAAACTGCTCCCTCCACCTTAGGGACCGTTTGCCATAAGTCCCGAGTAGTGGCGTCTATTGGAAACATCTTTCTAAATATTGGAGGGGGTGAGAACGGCACACCGGGTCTATCCCACTCCTTAGTAACAATTTCAGTTAATCTCTTAGGTATAGGAAAAACGTCAGTACTCGCCGGTACCGCAAAGTATTTATCCAACCTACACATTTTCTCTGGTATTGCAACGGTGTTACAATCATTGAGAGCTGCTAAGACCTCCCCTAGTAATGCACGGAGGTTCTCCAATTTAAATTTAAAATTTGAAATATCTGAATCCAATCTGTTTGGATCAGAACCGTCACCCACAGAATGAAGCTCTCCGTCCTCATGCTCTGCAAGCTGTGACGCAGTATCAGACATGGCCCTAGTATTGTCAGCGCACTCTGTTCTCACCCCAGAGTGATCACGCTTGCCTCTTAGTTCTGGTAATTTAGACAAAACTTCAGTCATAACAGTAGCCATATCATGTAATGTTATCTGTAATGGCCGCCCAGATGTATTAGGCGCCATAATATCACTCACCTCCCGGGCGGGAGATGCAGGTACTGCCGCGTGAGGCGAGTTAGTCGGCATAACTCTTCCCTCGCAGTTTGGTGAAATTTGTTCACATTGTACAAATTGACTTTTATTTAAAGTAGCATCAATACAGTTAGTACATAAATTTCTATTGGGCTCCACCTTGGCATTGGAACAAATGACACAGATATTCTCTGAGTCAGACATGTTTAACACACTAGCAATAACTTGCAACCTGGTTATAATCTTTTTTAGCAAAAACGTACTGTGCCTCAAAGAGGTACTTTAACGATTAAATGACAGTTGAGATAATGAACTGAAACAGTTATAGCATCAAGTTTAAAATAACACAACTTTTAGCAAAGGTTTGTTCCCATTAGTAAATAACTAAATTTGACATAAAAAATTATAGAGTAACGTTTTTATTCACAGTCGATAACAATTCTCACAGCTCTGCTGAGAGAATGTACCTCCCTTCAAAGAAGTTTGAAGACCCCTGAGATCTGTCAGTGAACCGGATCATGCAGGAAATATAATAGTAGCTGACTGGAATTTTTTGATGCGTAGCAAAAGAGCGCCAAAACGGCCCCTCCCTCTCACACACAGCAGTGAGGAGAAACGAAACTGTCACAATTTAAAGCAGACAACTGCCAAGTGGAAAATAATGCCCAAACATTTATTTACTCAGTACCTCAGCAATGTAAACGATTCTACATTCCAGCAAAAACGTTTAACATGACAATATTTATTAAAAGGATTAGTGACCTTTAACAGAGTAGTTCCGGTGAAAAACCATTCCCAGAATACTGAAGTGTATACATACATGTCATTATAACGGTATAGCAGGATTTTTTCATCAATTCCATTCAGAAAATAAAAACTGCTACATACCTCAATGCAGATTCATCTGCCCGCTGTCCCCTGATCTGAAGCCTTTACCTCCCTCAGATGGCCGAGAACAGCAATATGATCTTAACTACTCCGGTTAAAATCATAGTAATAAACTCTGGTAGATTCTTCTTCAAACTCTGCCAGAGAAGTAATAACACGCTCCGGTGCTATTGTAAAATAACAAACTTTTGATTGAAGTCATAAAAAACTAAGTATAATCACCATAGTCCTCTCACACATCCTATCTAGTCGTTGGGTGCAAGAGAATGACTGGGACTGACGTAGAGGGGAGGAGCTATATCAGCTCTGCTGGGTGAATCCTCTTGCATTTCCTGTTGGGGAGGAGTTATATCCCAGAAGTAATGATGACCCGTGGACTGATCGCACATAACAGAAGAAAACAGACTTTCTAGCAAAAGGAATGTAAACTCCCTAAAGTTAAACACATTTCATTATTGACACATTTGGTGCTAAGACCCCCACCCTTCAAGTATACTATACAATTTATTCATTTTGCTACACTGAATTAAAACAAAGCTCTGTTTCATCTTCACCTGTCATGCTCTTACCTACAGAAGAATGAGAGCACATCTGACTGAGCAAAGAAGGAATTACCTAACTCAGCAGTCTACTAATGAACAGTGATGCATACGGTCAGATCTCTGTCAAAAAAGAAAGCTGACAATTTTACAGGGGACCTGTAGTTTATTCCCATTGACAAAGCTAGTGAGAAAGATCTTTTTTTCATGTATCTATGGCAAGCAAATTATACTGTAAGCTCTACGGACCATTCCAACGATGTGAACACTAATTGTTCAGTGGGTGCTTAATTGCTCATGATCCCTAAAATTAAAAAGTTAGACCAGGAAAAGGCTTGAGTTTAGAAATGAAACATTTGCATTCTAGAGGTAAAAATAACAGTTTAAGCAAGAGGTACCATAATATTTACATATCTTATGTCTGGTATTTTAGAATTTGTAAGCTAGATTTTGAATACATTTAAAATTTCACACTGGTAAAAAGTTTAATTATTTTGGGCATTGAGGACTCTCAATAGACTATCAAGATGTCTCCTCAGAAGAAGAAATACTGGGAGTTGAAGGTAACCTGTCTCTGCTAATAGCATTATGAAACAAAAATAGTGAGCTGCCTGCCCGATCATAATTAGAAAACATTACAAAGGAGAGACCATGACATTATAATATACCACTGCTTGGGATGCAGTGTAGCTGCAAAACCAACCAGTTTATAAAATTACTTAAAAAGTTCCAAAAGGAAAGAGCTGGATGGTCTGTATTTGAGAATAAAAGTTCACATTTTATTTCATTCCAAAAAGTTAAAAACAAAATAAGGGGTACATCCAAACCTTAGAGCAAAACATTCACACTAGTGCGCAGTCCTAAATGGGCTTACGCGTTTCGGATTACCTCCGTAGTCATAAAACTGCATGTGAGTGAGACATGATGCTTCACTAGTGTCTCTGACTACAGGGGTTAGTGTTTCTGTTTTAGCCATTGGTGTTTATGTGTGTGTGTATGTATGTATGTATGTGACTGTGTGTGTATTTATGCATGTATGTGTGTGTGTATATGTTTGTGGAACCATCAAATTACAGACCTTGTTACTACAGCATGGGGGGGGGGGGGGGTAAACAGTGTCACTATACAGTACCGCTATATACAGTACAGGGGGGCTGGACCATGTCACAGACTACTGTGGTCACTTTATAAAGTACTGGGGCAGGTAGGGTCAGGCCAGCCATTTTACAGGCAGATTACAGACTGTGTCACCTACTCACTATATACAGTACTGGTGGGTTAAACAGTGTTACTATATACAGTAATAGGGGGTCAGACCATCTCACAGACTGTGGGCACAGGGTACCTTCTTTTACAGACATGTAATCTGATTCACATTTTTTTCCTGTGTTAAATGTAAAAAAAATAAATAAAAAAAAAATATGTATCAAATTCACTTTTTTGGGGGGGTGGGGATTCCCTTCTTAGATTCTTGCATCTGGGCCCTGTGGTTTCTAGTTACGCCTCTGTGTAAGTGTTTTTTGTGTGTTTGTTGTTTCCAATTTAAAACTTTTAGAGAAGAAACCACTGAATCTGCCCATGAAAGATATTTCTACAAAGCTAGAACAGTTTGTATAAATAGTACATTGTGGACATGTTTCTGATCAAAATATTGTATAAAAGGGTTGATCACTAAGAATTCCTTCAGAAACATCAGAAAAACATGATAATGAGGTGCCTGAAAGGACAGTAGACCAACTTGAACTTGAAAGTGTAATTTTATGGACAACCATAGAAACAAATATTTGTCTAGTCATTTGTCTCTTGTTGCACCATCTGAATATGATCATATTATATTTCTGGAATATAATGCATTTAAACAAATGTGAACCCAACAAAGGTAGGGATGAATGGCTACAATTTCTAGATGAAAGAATAGAGTTGGTAGTGCCTCAAACATATTTAAGTAAAAGTTCACAATCAACATTTTACACTTGTTCTGAGGATCACAATAGTAATCCTCTATATTTAATACCATTGTTTCAGTTTTGTTACCACACAACATCCACCAAAACCGAAACCCTTACTTTATTAGGGTTCAACTTCCGCCAGCTGGCACTCATTCAACCCAGGAAATCGACAAGGTAATCAATCATGAGTGCTGAATCATTATGTGCTGCAAAAAAACATTTTTTAAACCAAAGGTTTTATTCATCAGATAACTAATGAATAGAGCAATATAATGATTCACCTAAAAATTTAACAGTTTACTAAGCTGCCATGCCTAAATTACTTTGGTATGGTGGCTTCATGATGATATGGTTTCTGCTCCAGCCTGATAGCTCAGGCTAAACTGTCTACAATAGATCTGCTGTTATTCTGCTGCACAAAACAGATCAATACTTCCTTAGAAGACAGATAATACATGGCAGATACCAATTGCAGTACTATTATTTATAGACAAGTGATAAGTGGTACATAGTCATATATTGGCTGTTTATTTGTACCCTACGTTTTCCACAAGCAATATATTATGCTTGGTATTTAGCATTGCAAAACAAAGCAATTAGAGTTATTTTTATTATTTAAGCAGATGTTTTATCATAACCTGAAATTGTTAGAATATTTTATTTAAAGTCCCTGGCAAAAAAGGCTCCATATTTTAGAGCTACTCAACATTTCTTCAAAAACATGTATGCTGCAGAGAAAACACACTCCTGATCTCTCTTATTCTTACCAGAAGCTAAACACAACAGATAATATAGACGATTATGCAAAAGAAATTATTTTATGAAAACAAAATTTATGCTATCTGATAAATGCATTTCTTTCTGGATATGGTGAGTCCACGACGTCCTCAATTACTGTTGGGAATATCACTCCTGGCCAGCAGGAGGAGGCAAAGAGCACCACAGACAAACTGTTATGTATCACTTCCCTTCCCATAAACCCCAGTCTTTCGACCAAAGGGAAATGGAAAAAAGAAGAAATACAAAGGTGTAGAGGTGTCTGATGATTAGTCAAAAGTAAATGTCTTAAAATAAAGGACGGGGTTGTGTACTCACCATATCCGGAAATACATTTATTAGGTAAGCATAAATTTTGTTTTCTTTCCTAAGATATGGTGAGTCCACAACGTCCTCAATTACTGTTTGGAACCTATACCCAAACTAGAGGACACAAAACACCAGGAAGGGATAACAAGACAGGTAGACCTAAACAGAAGGCACCACCGCTTGAAGAACCTTTCTCCCAAAAGAAGCCTAAGCCGAGGCAAAAAGTATCACATTTTTTAATTTTTTAAAAAGTATACACTGATGACCAAGTTGCAGCCTTGCAAATCTGTTCCACAGAAGCCTCATTTTTTGAAGACCCAGGAAGAGGAGATAGCTCTCGTGGAATGAGCCGTAATTCTCTCAGGAGGCTGCTGACCGGCAGTGTCATAAGCAAAACGAATTATACTTCTCAACCAGAGAAAGAGAAGTAGCAATAGCTTTCTGACCTTTATGTTTTCCAGAGAAACAGACAAACAGGGCAGAAGACTGGAGAAAATCCTTAGTCGTCTGTAGATAAAATTTCAAAGCACGCACAATGTCCTAGTTGTGCAATAAACGTTACTTATGAGAAGGAGGATTAGGACAGAGAGAAGGAGCAACACATTTCTGATTATATTTCTATCTGAAACCACTTTAGGGAGAAACCCTAATTTAGTATGAAGAACCGCCTTATCAGCATGCAAGATAAGGTAAGGCAAATCACACTGCAAAGCCGAGAGTTCCAAGACACTCTGAGCAGAAGAGATAGCAATAAGAAACAAAACCTTCCAAGATAACAACTTTATATCTATGGAATGCATAGGCTCAAACGGAGCCTGCTGTAAAACATTAAGAACAAGGTTAAGGCTCCAAGGAGGAGCAACAGACTTAAACACAGGCTGGATTCTGAGCAGGGCCTGACAAAAGGATTGAACATCTGGTACATCTGACAGACGCTTATGCAACAAAATTGACCATGCAGAAATCTGACCTTTCAGAGTACTGACTGACAATCCCATCCTATGAATCCTGACCTAACTCCAAGAGTAGCTCTTGGATTCACACCAATAAAGGTATTTACGCCACACTTTCTGATAAATCTTTCTAGTAACAGGCTTTCGAGCCTGAATCATGGTCTCAACGACCGACTCAAAAAAACCACGCTTTGATAAAACTAAGCATTAAATCTCCAAGCAGTCAGCTTCAGAGAAACAAGATTTGGGTGAAGGAAAGGACCCTGAGTTAGAAAGTCCTTCATCAGAGGTAACCTCCAAGGTGGGAGAGATGACATCTCCACCAGGTCCACATACCAGATCCTGCGAGGCCACGCAGGGGCTATCAGAATTACTGATGCTCTCTCCTGCTTGATACGAGCAATGACTCGTGGAAGAAGAGCAAACGGAGGAAACAGGTATGCTAGCCTGAAATTCCAAGGAACCGCCAGAGAATCTATCAGAGTGGCTTGCAGATCTCTTGACCTTGAATCGTACCTTGGAAGCTTGGCATTCTGCCGAGACGCCATCAGATCCAACTCCGGTACCCCCCATTTGAGGGTTAACCTGCAGAACACCTCCGGATGGAGAGCCCACTCCCCGGGATGACATTTGTCTGCTCAGGAAATCCGCCTCCTAGTTGTCCACTCCTAGAATGTGGATTGCAGAGAAACAACAATTGTGAGCTTATGCCCACAGAACAATCCGAGCCACCTCCTTCATGGCTAAGGAACTCCGAGTTCCCCCCTAGTGGTTGATCTAAGCCACTGAGGTGAAATTGTCCGACTGGAACCTGATAAACCGGGCTAAGGACAACTAAGGCCAAGCCAAGGCATTGTAAATCGCTCTCAACTCCAAGATGTTTATGGGGAAAACAGATTCTTCCTAACAAAACCCAGACTGCTAGCAGGCTGGCGTCCGTGGTAACAATCACCCAAGAAGTTCTCCGTAAACATGTGCCCTGAGACATATGCTCCTAAGAAAGCCACCACAGGAGAGAGTCTCTTGTCAACTGGTCTAGATCTATCCTCTGAGACAGGTCCGAATGGCCTCCGTTCCATTGTCTAATCATGCATAACTGCAGAGCTCTCAAATAGAATCGAGCAAAGGAAATTATGTCCATGGAAGCGACCATCAGACCAATTACCTCCATACATTGAGCCACTGATGGCCAAACAGTAGACTGCAGAGAGAGGCAAGCGGAAAGGATCTTGGATTTTGACCTCCGTCAGAAAACTTTTCATAGATAGAGAATCTATTATTGTCCCTAAGAAAACTACCCTTGTAGCTGGAACAAGGGAACTCTTTTACAGATTCACTTTCAATCTGTGGGAATGTAGAAAAGACAGCAATATCTCTGTATGAGAGTTTGCTTGCTGAAAGGATGGCGCTGGAACAAGGGAACTCTTTTCCAGATTCACTTTCAGTCCGTGGGAACGTAGAAAAGACAACAACAAGATCTCTGCATGAGAGCTTGCTTGCTGAAAAGATAGTGCCTGAACCAATAAGTCGTCCAGGTAAGGTGCAACAGCTATTCCCATAGACCTGATCTCTGTCAAGAGAGACCCCAGAGCCTTAGAGAAGATTCTGGCAGCTGTGGCAAGGCCAAATGGAAGAGCCACAAACAGAAAGTATTTGTCAAGAAAGGCGAATCTCGGGAACTTGCGATGATCCCTGTGAATGGGAACATGAAGATATGCATCCTTCAGGTCTATGGTCGTCATGAAATGACCCTCTTGGACTAGAGGAAGAATGGAAAGAATAGTTTCCATCTTGAAGGACGGTACTCTGAGAAAGTTGTTTAAACACTTTAGGTCTAGAATAGGAAAAATAGTTCCCTCCTTTTTGGGAACCATGAACAGATTGGAATAAAAACCCAGGCCCTGTTCTGTTACAGGAACCGGAACTATCACTCCCAGGGAGGAAAGATCCTGAACACAATTCAAGAATGCCTCTCTTTTTATATGGTCTGCAGATAATTTTGAGAGGTGGAACCTGCCCCTGGGAGTTAAAGTCTTGAATTCCAATTTGTAACCTGAGACACTACGTTCACAGCCCAAGGATACGGAACAAACCAAATCCATGATTGAGAAAACTGCATCGGGGGCAAACCCTTCATGCTGACTTAGACTCAGCTGCAGGTTTCTTTGATTGCTTCCCCTTGTTCCAAGACTGAATGGGTTTCCAAGAAAACATACAGTTCCTGCTTTGAAGAGGACGACGAGGGCTTCCCTCTGAAATTACGAAAGGAACGAAAATTACTCTGACAAACCATAGGTCTGTTCTTCTTGTCTTGTGGTAGAAAAGACCCTTTTCCACCCGTAATATCAGAAATAACTTCCGTCAGACCAGGTCCAAACAAGGTTTTACCCTCGTAAGGAATCGCCAGAAGTTTAGATTTAGAGGAAACTTTGGCTGACCAATGCTCTGCGTGCTAGCACAGCAGATCCAGATATCTTGACTCCCAATATAATAACCTGCAAGAAAGCATTGGTAAAGGAATTGGCTAGCTTAAGAGCTTTAATCATATCTTGGATCTCTTCTAAGGAAGCTTCCACCTGAAGAGAATCAGACAAGGTGTCGAACCAGTAGGCTGCCGCACTTGTCACAGTGGCAATGCACACTGCAGGTTGCCATTGGAGACCTTGATGAACATACATCTTCTTCAAATAAGCCAGAGTAGAAATGGCCCCATCTACTTTAGGCACCGTTTGCCCTGACTCTTTAATGGAGTCAGCGACAGGAAACATCTTTTTAAAGACAGGAAATATGGAAAAGGGTACTCCTGGTCTCTTCCATTACTGTGCTATAATCTTAGTGGCACGGTCTGGCACAGGAAAAACTTCCACAGAGGAGGGGACATCAAAGTATTTATTAAGTTTACTGAGGTGCCTACCTGCCTCCTCGAAGCGATCAAGTGCAAAACAGTCCAACTTTTAGAGAAGATTGTCGCAACCACTCCGTAAGCTCTCACTTCTTCTAGGAGCGGAACTCAGAGGTCACGTGGCCGGCCTGTGAAGCTGCACCACTATTCTAAAGGCGCACTTCCAGACGGAAAGGAACAAAAATAAAGCCGTTTCTTTTAATAGCACTCAGCTAATATGTCTTAAATATAGCAACTGCGATAATTCAAAGTGCCAAACACACGTTCGTGATAACCTCCAGGACTAAGTGAAATTTTCCCTGCATAATTCATGAGCCAAATAAGGAGTTAACTCTTTCCTTTCCATAAGAGAGTTTAACCCGTCTCCACTGTCACATTTACTTCCAAAAATAATCCTTTCCATAGGATTCTAGTCCCAAGAATTTGCAGTCTTAAAGGTTAACCCCTTCAGTGGCAGTCTCCTAGCCCCAGAAGACAAAAAGGCACTTATCTGCACATCTAGCCATCCTGCAGGAGGACAGCTTACAAGGCGTCACTCCTCACAGAAACCTGTAGAAAAAGAAAAAACAGAGCAAACCTACTCTGGCTTTCTATACCATGGGCAACAAATATGTTAGGAAAATGTAGCAAGGCTCACCTTACAAGTTCCTAAATGCCCTACTGAAGAGACTAACGTGAAGTATGACTAGACCCAAAAAACTTGCTTGAAGCGAAGGACATTCTATTTCCTTCAGACACCAAAACTTCACCTCTTCCATGCACCAAGGCAAAGAGAATGACTGGGGTTTATGGGAAGGGAAGTGATACTTAACAGTTTCGCTGTGGTGCTCTTTGCCTCCTCCTGCTGGCTAGGAGTGATAATCCCAACAGTAATTGAGGACGTCATGGACTCACCATATCTTAGGAAAGAAAGTGGTATTTGCCATTAAACTTTGATAGTTCTTTCAATAGAGAGACCATTATTAGACTAGGAGGGAGACTTGGGAAATTCCCTATGAACGAGGCATAGTTGAGAAGCATGATTACATGATAATATTTCCTAATACCATAGTAGTACATATAGAACACGTATCCCTTGTTCTATTCATTGGTTTATTTTATATAAACATTTAACAAGAGCATATTGAAGCAGTATTTAGCTCTAAAATCCACCAGACAAAATATATATATATATATATATATATATATATATATATATATATATATATATATATATATATATATATATATATATATATATATATATATATATAAACCCCCACCCCAGCAATTTTTTTTTATCAATACGAATATAAAATAAAGCGATGTAAACTTGTTTGGGTTCCAAACAAACAGAAACAAAGCACCAGGATTTCAAAACTACTTAAGAAGCCAAAAACAGTTTCTAAGTTCCCCAAACTCCTTGTTTCTATCCTCTGTATTAATCATACTTATCAGCCAGCAAACGACTGATCCTTGGGTACCAAACTGTTCAAGCATTCATTTCCTGTTTGTTTCAGGCATTAACTAAACTTTTTTTTTAAAAAAAATATGAATTAATTTTACATAGAAATTTAAATTTAACCTTAACTAAAATGAATGTGACAAAGGGCAAATGGAAGAACAAATCCCAAACCATTTGTAACAAACATAATTGACTAGGAAACAGCATTTTTGTTGAATATCTTTTCTGGCAGTCATGTGGTTATCTTTTCTGGCAGTCATGTGGTTAAAATTACCTAATGGCAATGAAAAAAAAGCAGTGATGTGGCTCTCTTGACTGCAATAAATGGTTGCCAGTAGGTATAGCTATTGCCCTTCTTAGCAAAACATGCAGAGGAAATGATTACACATGCTTCACTTGAGTGATCAGACAAGAGAATAGGAAAAGCATCACAAAATCTGAAGTGATGAGGCCTGGGTTAAACTCCTAATTACACACATGTTCACAGACAGATAACTGCTTTATTTGGTCTAATCTCTGTTACAACTCGCTTTGTTTGTTCTTGTATCTGGCTGCACTCCTGTCTGGTGCCTCATTTTCTGACATGCTGTGAAAACAATGCTTGGATTTTATTTTTATGAACATTCAGTGTCATATTTCTATTTTTTTAATAAGGCTTTAAAGCTAAAATTAGTAAGAAGTGAAGTAATACTTCAGCAGCGGAGGACAGGTTCAGGTACAGAGTAAGTTTGGAGCTGGAGGGATGGATTAGAAATAGTGTTAATACAACTCCTGCCCACGGCAAGCATGGCAACAGTTTTACTACCATACAAAAGCTTAACACACACTGATATTCATCATAAAAAAGCATTGCATAAATGTGTGTAAACATTGTATTTGTGTAATGTCAAATTTGTTATAAATTATTACTGCCTGAAGAGAAGTCACAGAGCAATAAAACTGTTTTATGTTCCATCAAAAGGATATTATGTGCTATTTGAGAGGAAAAAAAGGGTGTGTTATACCTCAGATCCCAAAAACCAGCAAAAGGCTTTACACAAATAAATGTCTAAGTACCACGTCAATCAGATTGGTTCTCATAATACTGGGAAAATAATGTTATCAAACCCTTCTGTGCCAATCATGGAAACGTGCAGGAGAGCAGCTACAAAATGCTCCACATAACTGTTATTTATTTGTATCCACTGTTTAGCTCAAAGAAAGCAGGCGGTATCACACATCTTACCATTCCACTACACGGAAACACAAAGATGGCATGTACAAAATGATTTGTTAAATGCAACACTTACTGTGTGACAATGAAGAAAAACAAAATTTATGCTTACCTGATAAATTTATTTATTTCCGGATATGGTGAGTCCACGGCTTGAGTCATTACTGTTGGGAATATCACTCCTGGCCAGCAGGAGGAGGCAAAGAGCAGCACAGTTAAACTGCTAAGTATCACTCCCTTACCCACAACCCCCAGTTATTCAACCAAAGGGAAATGGAAAAAAACGAGTAACACAAGGTGTAGAGGTGCCTGAGGTTATAGTCAAAAGAACAACTGTCTTAAAATAAAGGGTGGGGCCGTGGACTTACCATATCCGGAAAGAAAGAAATTTATAAGTTAAGCATAAACTTTGTTTTTCTCTCCTAAGATATGGCGAGTCCATGGCTTGAGTAATTACTGTTGGGAACCAATATTCAAGCAAGAGGACACGGATAAATTGGGAGGAACAAGACAAGCAGTCCTAAACAGAAGGCACCACCGCTTGAAGAACCTTTCTCCCAAAAGAAGCCTCAGCCGAGGCAAAAATATCAAATTTGGAAAAAGAATTATTTTTGAAAGCCCAAGAAGAGGAAACAGCTCTTGTGGAATGAGATGTAATTCTCTCAGGAGGCTGCTGTCCAGTAGTCGCATAAGCCAAACGAATTATACTTCGTAACCAAAAAGAAAGACCTTTAAGTTTCCCAGAGAAACCGACAAAGAGGGCAGAGGACTGGCGAAAATCCTTAGTCGAGGGAACTACAATTTGCTGATTGATATTTCTATTAAAAACAACATTAAGAAGGAAACCTAACTTAGTACGAAGAATCGTCTTATCGGCATGAAAAATAAGATAAGGGGAATCACACTGCAGAGCTGAGAGTTCAGAGGCTCTTCGAGCAGAAGAGATAGCAACAAAAAACAAAACCTTCCAAGATAACAACTTAATGTCTATGGAATGCAACGGCTCAAAGGGAGCTAACTGTAAAACTTTAAGAACAAGGTTAAGGCTCCAAGGAGGAGCAGAAGACTTAAAGACAGGCCTGATTTTGACCAAGGCCTGACAAAAAAATAAGGCACATCCGCCAAACGTTTATGTCCTCCTCCATGCACCAAAGGCAAAGAGAATGACTGGGGGTTGTGGGTAAGGGAGTGATAATTAGCAGTTTAACTGTGGTGTTCTTTGCCTCCTCCTGCTGGCCAGAAGTGATAGTCCCAACAGTAATTTCTCAAGCTGTGGACTCACCATATCTACGGAAAGAAAGTCATAGAAACACAAAGCAAAGTGACAATGAAGGCCAGAAATAAATACTGCAATTCAATAAATCTATTAATCACCTGCTAACAATGCCAGACATTGTTCTAATCTGCATGCCAGCTACTTTGGTCAATAAGATAGTTTATCAGCGTCCTTTGCCCACTGAGACAACATTAGCACTAGGTTAAAGCTCATTTTTGTTTATAAATAAAATATATATTTTTCCATTACGCAAATAGTTCAGAAGCACATATTACCACTGACCATGAGTGATTTCTTAACTGATGTTAGCAAGTTTGAGGCATAGATGTATTATCTATTTTATCCTAGAACCAACAATTTAAAGGGCGTGCACACACAACATATCCACAATTAAGCGAATGTTTACAAAATATCTGCATGCTTTTTTATTTTATGGGCATTAAAGGGACACTGTACCCAAATTTTTTCTTTTGTAATTCAGAAAAAGCATGCAATTTTAAGCAACTTTCTAATTTACTCCTATTATCAATTTTTCTTCGTTCTCTTGCTATCATTATTTGAAAAAGAAGGCATCTAAGCTTTTTTTTGGTTTCAGTACTCTGGACAGCACTTTTTTATTGGTGGATGAATTTATCAACCAATCAGCAAGGACAACCCAGGTTGTTCACCAAAAATTGGCCAGCATCTAAACTTACATTCTTGCACTTCAAATAAAGATACCAAAAGAATGAAGAAACTTTGATAATAGGAGTAAATTAGAAAGTTGCTTAAAATTTCATGCTCAATCTGAATCACAAAAGAACATTTTTGGGTACAGTGTCCCTTTAATTTGAGTCTATTACACCTTTAACCCTTTGAGTGCTAAGCTGAATTCTATATTTTTCTTATTTTTACTATTTTAAAAAAACTTTTTAAAACTTTTTTAAACTTTTTTATTTTTCCCCCCAGATCCCCAAGACTTATACCATTGGAAAGGATAGGCGATTACCTTTCCAATGGTAGGTCTTGGGGGTCTATAGCTGAGATACAGGTTTCTAAGCAGCATGCCCCCTTTCCCTATACTTTGTATGGACAATTTTAAATAAAGTTGCACGGTGACGTCATCACGTCATTGCGCGTGATGTCACCACACGTAACGGGAAGCCCAGGCGATGCCTGTCACTATGCAGGCCCGATCGCCGTGGTAGGAGCTGGTGGGGGCCCCCAGATTGGAAAAAAGTAGTTGAGTGCTAATGACGGCTCTGAGCCGTCATTAGCACTCAAGGGGTTAAGGGCTACTCAGAACAGAGCTTATACAATAATAATGTGACTGAAGGTTATTGCAAATTAACTTTAAATGAAGGCATATGTTCTATGTTTGTACTTAAAAGGGCATCAAACCCAACATTTTCTGTCATGATTCAGATAGAGTATATAATTTAAAACATGCTCTAATTTGGTAGATCATGTCATTTTAAGACTATCGATCCTACACTACTGTGTGTTTAACCCTAGCAAAGGGGTAAAACACAGTGGAAGTGCTGCTCTGGACCCACAGAGAACTACTCAGATGCGCAAATAGCGCTGCTTGGTACCTGCAGCGCTCCGCTGGTCCCGAGTGGCACTTATATTCTATGTTAAACCTTTTGCAGGACTTAAACACAATTGTGTAGGGTCAATAGTATTACAAATTACACGCTTTAACAAATTTTGAAATATGTGAACAATATATCACAGGAGGCTATTTTACATGAACACTGTAAACAAGGGAAGCATTCTTGTTATCTATGTATAGTAAGCTGCTATTTTGTATGGGGAGTATTCCCTCCTCTTTCTGACAAAAAAAAATGAAATATACATGTACAGTTAACAGCATAAATGGTTTACTGGAATATGTTAAAGAAATAAGACAATAGCAGTTTGTGTTTTTATATTTTAGCAGTTTCTACGTTTGACAGATTTTTTTATTATTGCAAAATTATTTTTACGTTTGCGATAGTAACCCTTCCCTGCACTTGTTACTTCAAGATTCTGCAGGGAAAAAAAGGTCCTGGTATCCTCTGTCTCCAATACTGGATTTTCTCTCCTGGTGGTTGTCAGTATAAACGTCAAACGCGTTTCGCCCTAGTGGGCGCTTTATCAAGACATATTTAAGGGTGCACATACAGAACATATCCACAAGTAAGCAAATTTGTACAAAATATCTGCATGCAAAACAAATATTTTAACCGCTTTTTTATTTTATGGGCATTAATTTGTGGGCTTTAATACGTTACGATTGCAAATGGTTGTTTGTTCTTTCAACCAATCTGCAACACACCGGAGCGTGCAACACAGTAGCGAATACAAGACCAGTACTCAGTGTGAGAAAGTGATATCCCCAAAGCTACGCGTGTCCAAAGGAGATCGCTGTAAAAGAAACACTACCGGAAAGGAACACAATAAGCCTGTACTTGACACATAGCGTGTGAAGATTCCGGTAAGCCCACATACCATCAAACGTTTACAAGTACACGTATGGTTCATTGGTTTATTCCTTAGACGCTAAGGTGAAAAGCTGAGACTAAATCACCATCTCAGTGTTTGTTATTGTCCGAGCAGGATATGACTATGCCACAATTAGGATATATATCCGAACAAATATGAGGAGTCTATTTGCACTTCTCTTGGTTGTAAAACTCCTGTTTTAATTATAGGACTAGTCATTTTGTTGCAATTTTTATGCCATATTTGTGAGTCTAGCAGACACAACTTAAAGGGAGACGTCCCTTTCCAAGCCGCATTTTTGTTTGTAATCTTGACACCTAAATAAATATTATCTGTTTTAATTAGAGGTATACTTCATTTTATTGTCCTCCAGGACTGCTTAGCTTTGTTAGCGCTCCTTTACTTTTAAATGTATATTTTGCTTTAACCCGTCTGTCCTAACCTCCTGAAGCCAGGAGAAGCCCTAAGAAAGGGACCACACTTCCGAAAGAAGGATATAAGCCCCCACCAAGACAAAGGGGCCGGCAAACGGGTCAGAAGGACAGAGCACCTGTCCCCAGGATACAACTATAGGCTGAACCTAGAGAACAATTCTCCAATGCCCTGACCTGGAAGGAATCCCCTGAAGAATTTAACTGGCTAGCACACAAATCAAGGTGTCATAGTGGTTCCACAGCAAACCCCTTTGCTTGCAGAGCAGCAAAGCCACCACACTCTTTCAGCATGCCGACCAAGGGAAACCGACTAAGGCAAAAGGCAAGCCCAGGGGGCATCGGCATCCAGGGAAACCTGGTCAACTGAACCAGTTCAACTAGCCCAACCAAAGGACACCGCCCAACTGGAACTGGGGAACCCCAGACCAGCTCTAGATCCTAACAGTCTGGCACAACGCCCAATGGGATCCACAAAGGAAGCGCTGAGAAAAACCTCAGCCACCGGAAGAACCAGAGCGAGGAGAGGTCCAAGCCCCCAAATAAACAAGAACCCAGAAACTGGAATCCCCCATCTGATATAAAACCAGACCCCCGGGAGATACCATACAATGTCCAAAGTAAAATGGACAACGAGAAAAACTCGCAAGTCCCGACCAAAAGACGAGACCACCCTTTGCCACAATCCAACGCTCCAAAGAGCTAAGGAAGCAAAAACCAAAACAAGGTCACTAGAGCCCTAGGCTCAATAGTCACACTATGACCAAGAACAAGGGGATACCTGGAGGACAAAGTCACTCGAACAAAGGCTAGTCTCCACATAACCCCCAAAAAAATCAGAGGAGAAGATGAAAGAAGGATGCAGAGCCCCGGGGAAAAAACCCTAAACAGAGCTCAAGGAGACCACACAGCCCATGTCCCTACAAAAAAACCAACTCCCGAAGAGAACCAGGACCCCCAAAGGAACCCGAGGAACGGACAAAGTCCGAAAAGTCTTAAGAAGAGAACCACAGCAGGAACAAGTCCAAGGACAATTCTTGAGCCTCAAAAGGCCAAACCGCTCAAAACAGCAGTAAGGAGGCGCTAAGCCCCCAATCCTCCCAAAAGAGGAAGGAAACTCTAGGCCCCGAGGAATTGAATCCAAGAGAGTGACGCAGTGGAACTCCACTGACCCGGTCACCAGATTGAATGCTGAATAATGACTGACGCAATACTCCTAGCCATACGGATCCTTTTAGAGTGTTTAGCTGAACTGGTAAAGAAAAACAAGAAAACACACAAACAATTATGTGAGCACTCAGCGCCCCACCGGACCAGCCAGGCAGAACAGGCGCCACGTGTCTGAATAAGCCACAGAACAGAACATTTGAATCCGAGCAGGACCAGTAGAAGCTGGGGTCATAATTGTCAAGCTGGCTAAATCCTCCCTCAAAGGGGGAAGGTAAAACAGACAAACCTAGGACTAACGTGTTCCTTAACAAACTTCTGAAGAAGCAACCAGAGAGAATCAATCCCAGAAGTTCCCGAAGGAAACACAAAATCAAAATTAAAAGACATCCTAACCGGATAAAAGAAAATATAAGGCAACCTGCAGGTTAACGCCCAGGAAGAAAGCAGGCATACCCGCAGGACCAGCCAAACGGAACCTGATCTTCCAACAAAAACTGGGAAAGATCTCAATAATCAGACAATTTGGAAATTACGCCATCCCCTCATGTCTAATGAGGTGAGCCATTTGAAGTAGAAGACTGCGGATTCCTGTATCCGTTAAGGATAGGATCGTCCAATAATTAAAAAAACGTATCTGAGTAAAACGCGAAGAGGCGCTATTCTGTAACAAAAGGCAAAACACTCAGGGACAGCTACACCCGCAGGGAACTGTATAGGCCTGCCCAAGGCCGGTAGACCCGGGACGATCGGGCATGAGCACAAACACAAATAAACGTCTGGACTTTGCAGACGCATAATCGCCAAATATATGTGAAAGCGAAAACCAGCTGCAACGCCCTGTAAGGAGGGATAAACATAATCTGGATTACCTGCATGTGTAGTAGTAGGGGGCAGGTAGGGAACTCGCCTCTCGGAGGAAAGAACCCCCAGAGACGGATGGCTCAGCAGACCCCCGAGTCCCCGAGCCCGAGGAGCAGGTCGCTCTAATACGGCATATCGAACATAACTGATTGACCTGTGTCAGTCAGGGCAAATTCGCATTCTTCACAAGTCGAAGAATCTGAAATGTGAACAGTCTCAGCATCAGAATCCCCCATAACTAGATAGAGAATATAATATATGGACTAAGAAAAAACTTAAACGGCACCTGACACCCACAATGGCTGGGGCACTCACAACCTCCTAGAACCAGACACAAGCAGACTCTAATTTTTCATTCGCCACATGGTGAGGAATGCGGAAATGTAAGATCAGAAAGTAAACACGTACAGTCACAAGGTGAACTGTACAGTCCAAAAAAAGTGCTCCCAACCAAAAGGTTGCGTCAATTCCAAAGGCCTTCATGTTCTAAGCCAAAAGCCCAATTAACACTACACATAAGCAGATTGAATCACATAAACATGATTAAAAAAAAACCTGTTCAATAATCCCCCTCGGGAGATATAAACCCTTGATTCAAAGATACCAAAGGAGCTTCACTGAGGCCCTATAAATATACTTAATAAGTACCGCAAGAGTTCCTTACAGGAAAACAAATAAGTTACAGTACATTCTGATAAAATAAAATGAAACGATCTTACCGGAATCCATGCCGTTGAACAGGAAAACGGCCCTTTAAGTGTGACGAATAGTAGCATCGCCTCCGCCATGGACTTGAGAGGAGAAAGCAGGCAGCGAAGCGTAGATCGACAATGCTGATTGCTTGTGGAGCTGTTAATATGAGTCGGGATGGTTTTGCAGAAAGACTCTCCCTGCATCTCCGGACTCTAACTTTCATCCAGGACCTCAATGAGAGACTGATAGGACTACTTAAAACTCCCATCGAGGAGTACTACCTTCCATAAGAGACAAAACAAACGTCTGACACTTCTCTGCCAACCTCCTGGGACGAAAGGCAAAGAATGACTGGGGGATGAGGGAAGTGGGAGGAGTATTTAAGCCTTTGGCTGGGGTGTCTTTGCCTCCTTCTGGTGGCCAGGTTCTTATATGCCAAAAGTAATGAATGCAGCTATAATAGCGTTAACATAATACTTCTACAACATCCAAAATATGCAAAAAACTAAAGAATGTAGGGATTATGACAAAAAGAAGGAACAACACTTTCCCGACTGATACAGACACAAGATATAACCCTTGGCAAGAAAACAAATTTAGTCCTAAAGACTGACTGCCTTAAAATAAAAATAAGATAATGAAGATCACATAAAAGAACAGATAACTCAGAAACTCTTCAAAACATAATTTATGTAAGAACTTACCTGATAAATTCATTTATTTTATAATGGCACGAGTCCATGAGCTAATGACGTATGGGGTATACATTCCTACCAGGAGGGGGCAAAGTTTCCCAAACCTCAAATGACTATAAATAAACCTCCCACCACACATATACTTCAGTTTAATGTATAGCCAAGTAGTGAACAGAAGAATTAAACAGACAGCTGCCTGAAGAACTTTCCTAACAAAGACTGCTTCAGAAGAAGCAAATAGATAAAAATGGTAAAATTTAGTAAATGTATGCAAAGAAGTATAAGTTGCTGCTCTGCAAATCTGATCAACTGAAGCTTCATTCTTAAAAGCCTACAAAGTTACAACTGATCTAGTAGAATGAGCTGTAATTCTCTGAGGCGGAGACTGTCCCACCTCCAAATAAGCCTTGGGAATCAAAAGCTTTAACCAAATGCCAAAGAAATGGCAGAGGCTTTCTCACCATTCCTAGAACCAGAAAAGATAACAAATAGACTAGAAGTCTTCCTGAAATCCTTAGTAGCCTCCACATAGTATTTCAAAGCTCTTACCACATCCAAAGAATGTAACGATTTCTCAAGAGAATTCTTAGGATTTGGACACAAAGAAGGAACAACAATTTCCCTACTAATGCTGTTAGAATTCACAATCTTAAGAAGAAATTTAAACGAAGTACGCAAAACAGTTTTATCCTGATGGAAAATCAGAAAAGGAGACTCACAAGAGAGAGCAGACAATTCAGAAACTTTTCTAGCAGAAGAGCTAGCCAAAAGGAACAATGCTTTCCAAGAAAGTAGTTTAATATCCAAAGAATGCATAGGCTCAAAAGGAGGAGAAAAGCCCTCAAAACCAAATTAAGACTCCATGGAGGAGAAATAAACTTAATAACCGGCTTGATACAAACCAAAGCCTGAACTAAACATTGAATATCAGGAAGTTTAGCAATCTTTCTATGAAATAAAACAGAAAGAGTAGAGATTTGTCCCTTCAAAGTAATTGTGGACAAACCTTTATCTAAACCGTCCTGAAGAAACTGTAAAATTCTAGGAATTCTAAAAGAATGCCAAGAGAATTTATGAGAACACCATGAAATATAGGTTTTCCACACCCGATAATAAATCTTACTTGAAACAGACTTACGAGCCTGCAACATAGTATTGATCACTGAGTCAGAGAAACATCTATGACTAAGCACTAAACGTTCAATTTCCATACCTTCAAATTTAGTCATTTGAGATCCTGATGGAAAAACGGCTCTTGAGACAGAAGGTCTGGCCTTAAAGAAAGTGACCAAGGTTAGCAACTGGACATCTGGACAAAATCCGCATACCAAAACCTGTGAGGCCATGCTGCTGCTATCAGAAACACATGTGATTGTTCCATTCTGATCTTGGAGATCACCCTTGGAAGAAGAACTAGAGGCGGAAAAATATAAGCAAGTTGGTAAGACCAAAGAACTGCTATCGCATCCACCATCTCCGCCTGAGGATCCCTGGACCTGGAAAGGTATCTGGGAAGTTTCCTGTTTAGATGGGAAGCCATCAGATCTATTTCTGGAAGACCCCACATCTGTACAATCTGAAAAAACATCTGGATGGAGAGATCCCTCCCCCGGATGCAAAGTATGACGGCTGAAATAATCTTCTTCCCAATTGTCTACACCTGGGATATGAATCACAGAAATCAGATAAGAGTTGTATTCCACCCAAGAATGTATCCGTGATACTTCTTTCATTGCTAAAGGACTGTGAGACCCTCCCTGATGATTGACATATGCCACAGTTGTGATATTGTCTGTCTGAAAGCAAATGAAAAGTTCTCTCTTTAATAGAGGCCAAGCCTGAAGAGCCATGTAAATAGCATGGAGTTCTAAGATATTGATTGGAAACCTCGCCTCTAGAGGATTCCAAGCCTCTTGTGCCGTCAGAGACCCCCAGACAGCTCCCCAACCTGAAAGACTTGCATCTGTTGAGACTAAAGTCCAGAAAGGACGAACAAAAGAGGCCTCTTGAATAATACGATGATGGTCTAACCACCAAGTCAGAGAAAGTAGAATGCTAGGATTTAAGAATATAAATTGTGATATCTGAGTATAATCCCTGCACCATTGACTCAGCATGCAAAGCTGCAGAGGTCTCATATGAAAACGAGCAAAGTGGATTGCGTCCGATGCTGCAGTCATGAGACCTAAAACTTCCATGCACATAGCCACTGAAGGGAATGATCGAGACTGAAGGTTTCGACAGGCTGAAACCAATTTCATTCGTCTCTTGTCTATTAAAGACAGAGTCATGGACACTGAATCTATCTGGAAAACTAAAAAGGTGACCCTTGTCTGAAATATCAAATTTTCTTGTAAATTGATCCTCCAACCATGTTCTTGAAGAAACCACACTAGTTCATTTGTATGAGATTCTGCTAAATGAAAAGATTGAGCCAGTACCAAGATATAGTCCAAATAAGGAAACACTGCAATACCCTGCTCTCTGATTACATATAGAAGGGCACAGAGAAGCTTCGAAAAGATTCTTGGAGCTGTCGTTAGGCCAAATGGAAGAGCGACAAATTGGTAATGCTTGTCTAGAAAAGAGAATCTCAGAAACCGACAGTGATCTGGATGAATTGGAATGTGAAGATAAGCATCCTGTAAGTCTATTGTGGACATGAAATGACCTTGCTGAACAAAAGGCAGAATAGTCCTTATAGACACCATCTAGATAGTTGGTAGCCTTACAAAACAATTAAAAAACTAAAGATCCAGAACTAGTCTGAATTAATTTTCTTTCTTTGGGACAATGAATAGATTTGAATAAAAACCCAGACCCTGTTCCTGAAGTGGAACTGGTATAATCACCCCCTGAAAGCTCCAAATTCTGAAACACACTTCAGAAAAGCCTGAGCTTTCACAGGATTTGTTGGAACGTGAGAGAGAAAGAATCTTCTCACAGGAGGTCTTACTCTAAAACCTATTCAATACCCTTAAGAAAGAATGCTCTAAATCCACCGATTCTGAACAGAATCTGCCCAAATGTTTTAAAATAATTTCAATCTGCCCCCCACCAGTTGAACTGGATTGAGGGCCGCACCTTCATGCAGTCTTGGGGGCTGGCTTTGGTCTCTTATTAGGCTTGGATTTATTCCAACTTGAATATGGCTTCCAAATGGAGCAAAAGTCCTTAGGGGAAGGAGTGCTTTTCTGTTCTCTATCCTGACGAACAGGAACAAAACCGATTAGAAGTTTTAGATTTACCCTTAGACTTTTTATCTTGGGGCAAAAAAAACTCCCTTCCCCCCAGTGATAGTGGAAATAATAGAGTCCAACTGAGAACCAAATAAATTATTACCCTGGAAAGATAGAGATAGTAATCTAAATTTAGATACCATGTCAGCATTCCATGATTTAAGCCATAAAGCTCTTTAAGCCATAAAGCCAGAATAGCTAAAGACATAGATTTAAAATTAATCTTGATATCAAAAATAGCATCACAGATAAAATGATTAGCATGTTTAAGCAATCGAACAATGCTTGACAAATCAGGATCTGTTCCCCGATGTGCTAAGCTATCCAACCAAAAAGTTGAGAAAGCCACAACATCAGCCATAGAAATGGCAAGCCTGAGAATATAGCCAGAATGTAAATAAGCTTTCCTTAGATAAGATTCAATCTTTCTATCTAAAGGATCCTTAAAAGAAGTACTTTCTTTCATAGGAATAGTAGTACATTTGGCAAGAGTAGAAATAGCCCCATCAACCTTAGGGACTTTTCACTAAAACTCCAAATTAGCCACTGGTAAAGGATATAACTTCTTAAACCTAGAAGAAGGATTAAAAGAAGCACCAGGCTTAGACCATTCTTTAGCAATCACATCAGAAACTGCATCTGGAACAGGAAAAACCTCAGGAGTAATAACAGGTTTAAAAACAGAATTTAAATGTTTACTGGTTTTGTTATCAAGAGGATCAGACTCCTCAATACCCAAAGTAACCAATACTTCTTTCAACAAAGACCGAATATATTCAATCTTAAAAAGATAAGAAGATTTATCAATTTCAATGTCTGAAGTAGGATCTTCTGAAGCATAGAGATCCTCTTCAGAGGAGGATATTTCAGTGTGTTGTCGATCATTACAAATTTGATCAGTTTTATGAGAAGTTTTAAAAGACCTTTTACGTTTATTAGAAAGTGGAATAGCAGACATAGCCTTCTGTATTGCATCAGCAATATAATTTTTCATATCAACAGGGATATCATGTACATTAGATTTTGAGGGAACAACAGGTGCTGTACTAGTACTAATAGAAACATTATCGGCATGCAAAAGCTTATCATGACAACTGTTACACAATATAGCCGGAGATATAATCTCTGCTTGCTTACAACAGATACACTTAGCTTTGGTAGAACTGTGTTTAAGCAGCATGGTTCCTACAGTAGCTTCTGAGACAGGATTAGACTGAGACATCTTGCAAAATGTAAAAGAAAAAAGAAAATTTAAACAAAATATCCAATTTCCTCATATAGCAGTTTCAGGAATAGGAAAAAATGCATATGCTAAATAAGCAGAAAAGCAAACAGCATAGACCTCTAGAATACAAAGAGAGCAGGGAGCATAAAGGAAGTGGGGTAATATAAAAAAAAAAAAAAATTCCCCCAAGTATAACGCACAATGCAAAGTGATTTTTTTGTGCCAAACAACATCCGGAAATTACGGCAACTCGCGTCAAAACAAGCGCGACTTTGCATCAAACAAACGTCAATAAAGATGCAGGAAATAAAGATGCCAAAAATGATGCAATAAATAACAGCATTTTGCGCCCTTGTGAGCTTAGATTTGCCCGCAAATTTTAAGTAATAAACAAGTCAAATTGGAAAAAAAGACTAAACCCGAGGTGATTTTTTTTTTTTTAAATAACTTCCTTAAACATGATTCTTATACTGAAACTGTTAGACTGCAAAGGTAAATACACATAGACCTGACTCATAGCAAATATAAGTAAATATATATATTTAAAACTTTATATTAATACATAAAGCACCAAACCAGAGCTGAGAGTGTCTTAAATAATGATACATACTTACCAAAGACACCCATCCACATATAGCAGACAGCCAAACTAGTACTGAAAACATCAGCAAAGGTAATTGTATAAGAGTATATCGTCGATCTGAAAAGGGAGGTAGGAGATGAATCCCTACGACTGATAACAGAGAACCCTTGAAAAGATTTCCCATGAGTGAAACCATAAAAGTCAACAGGCAATACTCACGTCACGTCCCTCTGACAAACACTGTACTCAGAGGAATTGGGCTTCAGAATGCTTAGAAGCGCTTATCATAGAAGAAATCATAAAAATCAAGCACAAACTTACTTCACCACCTCCATAGGAAGCACAGTTTGTAAAAACTGAAGTATATGTGTGGTGGGAGGTGTATTTATAGGCATTTGAGGTTTGGGAAACTTTTTCTCCTCCTTGTAGGAATGTATATCCCATACGTCATTAGCTTATGGACTCTTGCCATTTACATGAAAGAAATAGAATAGGGAAAAGAAACAAAACCTTATGCATAGGCTCAAAAGGAATAGCCTGCAAACGCCTAAAAACCAAGATAAGACTCCAAGAAGGAGAAAATTTGTTTAAAGGGACACTCAATCAAAATTAAACTTTCATTATTCAGTTAAAACATGCAATTTTAAACAAGTTTCCAATTTACCTTCATTAACAAAATGTTCACAGTATTTTTGTATTTAAACAGCTCCTATTGAGCATGTGCAGGAATAAGCGTGTATGCATTTGTGAATGGCTGATTGCTGTCACATGGTACGTGTATGCACTTGTGATTGGCTGATGGCTGTCACATGGTACAGGGGGAGTGGGAAAAGACATAACTTTTAAAATTGTAAGAAAAAAAATCTACTACTCATTTGAAGTTCAGACTAAGTGCTATTGCATTGTCTTGTTATCTTGCATTTGTTGATTATGCAAATCTACTGTGTTGACTGGTCCTTTAACAGACTGAACTCTACACAAATCTTTTAACAAAACTATGAATTTCTGAAAGATTAGCAATCTTCCAAAGGAAAAAAAACTGAAAGAGCTGAAATATGACCATTCAAAAGAACTGGTGGATAATAACTTATCCAAACCATCCGGCAAATACTGCACAATCCTAGGAATTCTAGGGAGAAAACAAAATTTATGCTTACCTGATAAATTTCTTTCTCTTGTGGTGTATCCAGTCCACGGGTTTATCCATTACTTGTGGGATATTCTCCTTCCCAACAGGAAGTTGCAAGAGGACACCCACAGCAGAGCTGTCTATATAGCTCCTCCCCTAACTGCCACTCCCAGTCATTCGACCGAAGACAAGCAAGAAAAAAGGAGAAACTATAGGGTGCCGTGGTGACTGTAGTTTAAAAATAAAAAAAACACCTGCCTTAAAGTGACAGGGCGGGCCGTGGACTGGATACACCACAAGAGAAAGAAATTTATCAGGTAAGCATAAATTTTGTTTTCTCTTGTAAGGTGTATCCAGTCCACGGGTTCATCCATTACTTGTGGGATACCAATACCAAAGCTTTAGGACACGGATGAAGGGAGGGACAAGGCAGGAACTTAAACGGAAGGCACCACTGCCTGAAAGATCTTTCTCCCCAAAATAGCCTCAGAGGAAGCAAAAGTCTCAAATTTGTAGAATTTAGAAAAAGTATGAAGCGAAGACCAAGTCCCGCCTTACAAATCTGTTCAACAGAGGCCTCATTTTTAAAAGCCCATGTGGAAGCTACTGCTCTAGTGGAATGAGCTGTAATTTTTTCAGGAGGCTGCTGGCCAGCAGTCTCATAAACTAAACGGATTATGCTTCTCAGCCAAAAAGAAAGAGAAGATGCCAAAGCCTTTTGGCCTCTCCTCTATCCAGAGTAGACAACAAACAATGCAGATGTTTGACGGAAATCTTTAGTAGCTTGTAAATAAAACTTTAAAGCACGAACCACGTCAAGATTGTGAAGAAGGATTAGGACACAGTGACGGAACAACAATCTCCTGATTGATATTCTTATTAGATACCACCTTAGGAAGAAACCCAGGTTTGGTACGCAAAACTACCTTATCTGCATGGAAGATCAGATAAGGGAATCACACTGTAAGGCAGAGAACTCTGAAACTCTTCGAGCCGAAGAGATAGCTACCAAAAACAGAACTTTCCAAGATAAAAGCTTGATATCTATGGAATGCAGACATCTGTCCCTTTAAGGAACTAGCTGACAATCCCTTTTCCAATCCTTCTTGGAGAAAGTATAATATCCTAGGAATCCTGACCTTACTCCATGAGTAACCCTTGGATTCACACCAATGAAGATATTTACACCATATCTTATGATAGATTTTCCTGGTGACAGGCTTTCGAGCCTGAATTAAGGTATCAATGACCGACTAGGAGAAACCATGTTTTGATAAAATCAAGCGTTCAATCTCCAAGCAGTCAGCCGCAGAGAAATTAGATTTGGATGTTTGAATGGACCTTGGAGTAGAAGGTCCTGCCTCAGCGGCAGAGTCCATGGTGGAAAGGATGACATGTCCACCAGATCTGCATACCAAGTCCTGCGTGGCCACGCAGGTGCTATCAAAATCACAGAAGCCCTCTCCTGCTTGATCTTGGCAATCAGATGAGGGAGGAGAGGAAATGGTGGGAACACATAAGCCAGGCTGAAGGAGCAGGGCACTGCTAGAGCATCTATCAGCGCTGCCAGGGGATCCCTTGACCTGGACCCGTAACAAGGAAGCTTGGCGTTCTGACGAGACGCCATCAGATCCAGTTCTGGTTTGCCCCATAGATGAATCAGCTGGGCAAATACCTCCGGATAGAGCTCCCATTCCCCCGGATGAAAAGTCTGCCGACTTAGAAAATCCGCCTACCAGTTCTCTACTCCTGGGAAATGGATAGCTGAGAGATGGCAAGAGTGAACCTCTGCCCATAGAATTATCTTTGAAACCTCCAACATTGCCAGGGGGCTTCTTGTTCCCCCCTGATGGTTGATAAAGGCTACAGTCGTGATATTGTCCGACTGAAATCTGATGAACCTGACTGCAGCTAGTTGAGGCCAAGCCTGAAGAAAATTGAATATCGCTCTCAGTTCCAGATTGTTTTTCGGAAGGAGGGCTTCCTCCTGAGTCCACAAACCCCGAGCCTTCAGGGAGTTCCAGACTGCGCCCCAGCCCAGAAGGCTGGCATCTGTCATCACTATAGTCCACTCTGGCCTGTGGAAACTCATTCCGCTGGACAGATGGACCCGAGATAACCACCAGAGAAGAGAATCCCTGGACTCTTGATCCAGATTTAGCAGAGGGGACAAAACTGTGTAGTCCCCATTCCACTGATTGAGCATGCAAAGTTGCAGTGGTCTGAGATGTAGGCGGGCAAACGGAACTATGTCCATTGCCGCTACCATTAAGCCGATTACTTCCATACACTGAGCCACTGACGGCCGAGAAGTGGAATGAAGAGCACGGCAGGAAGTTAGAAGCTTTGATAACCTGACCTCTGTCAGAAAAATTTTCATTTCAACTGAATCTATCAGTGTTCCTAGGAAGGAAACTCTTGTGAGAGGGGAGAGAGAACTCTTTTCTTCGTTCACCTTCCACCCAGTGAGACCTCAGAAAGGCCAGAACAATGTTCGTATGGGACTTGGCGATTTGAAAAGTCGACACCTGTATCAGAATGTCGTCTAGGTAAGGAGCCACCGCTATGCCCCGTGGCCTTAGAACCGCCAGTATGGACCCTAGAACCTTCATAAAGATTCTTGGTGCCGTGGCTAACCCGAAGGGAAGAGCCACAAACTGGTAATGCCCGTCTAGGAAGGCGAATCTGAGGAACTGATGATGATCTCTGTGAATTGGAATGTGGAGATAAGCATCCTTTAAGTCCACGGTAGTCATATATTGACCCTCCTGGATCATAGGGAGGATGGTTTGGATAGTCTCCATCTTGAAGGATGGGACCCTGAGAAATTTGTTTAGGATCTTGAGATCCAAGATTGGTCTGAAAGTTCCCTCTTTTTTGGGAATTATAAACAGATTTGAATAGAAGCCCTGCCCCTGTTCCTCCCTTGGAACTGGGTGGATCACGCCCATAACCAGTAGGTCTTGAAACACAACGTAAGAATGCCTCTCTCTTTATCTGGTTTACAGATAATTGTGAGATATGAAATCTCCCCTTTGGAGATGAAGCTTTGAAGTCCAGAAGATATCCCTGGGAAACAATCTCTAATACCCAGGGATCCTGGACGTCTCTTGCCCAAGCCTGGGCAAAGAGAGAAAGTCTGCCCCCCACTAGATCCGGTCCCAGATCGGGGGCTACTCCTTCATGCTGTCTTAGAGGCAGCCGCAGGTTTCTTGGCCTGCTTCCCCTTGTTCCAAGCCTGGTTAGGTCTCCAGACTGGTTTGGGCTGGGCGAAATTTCCCTCTTGTTTTGCATTAGAGGAAACTGAAGCTGCGCCACTCTTGAAGTTTCGAAAGGAACAAAAATTATTTTATTTGGTCCTTAACTTATTGGACCTATCCTGAGGAAGGGCGTGACCTTTACCTCCAGTAATATAAGAAATGATCTCCTTCAGACCGGGCCCGAATAGGGTCTGTCCCTTGAAGGGGATGTTAAGAAGCTTAGACTTTGAAGTAACGTCTGCTGACCAGGACTTAAGCCATAGCGCCCTACGCGCCAAAATGGCAAAACCTGAATTCTTAGCCGTTAGCTTGGCTAAATGAAAAATGGCATCAGAAATAAAGGAGTTAGCTAACTTGAGAGCTTTAATCCTGTCTAGAATATTGTCTAATGGGGTCTCCACCTGTAGAGCCTCCTCAAGAGACTCAAACCAAAAGGCCACTGCAGCAGTAACTGGGGCAATGCATGCAAGAGGCTGGAGAATAAAACCTTGATGTATAAAAATTTTCTTAAGGAGACCCTCCAATTTTTTATCCATAGGATCTAGGAAAGCACAACTGTCCTTGATGGGGATAGTTGTACGCTTAGCTAGGGTAGAGACTGCTCCCTCCACCTTAGGGACCGTCTGCCACGAGTCCCGTATGGTGGCATCTATGGGAAACATCTTTTTGAAAGCAGGAGGGGGAGAGAACGGCACACCTGGTCTATCCCATTCCTTAGTAATAATTTCTGAAAACCTCTTAGGGACTGGAAAAACATCAGTGTAAACAGGCACTGCAAAGTATTTGTCCATTTTACACAATTTCTCTGGAACCACAATGGGGTCACAGTTATCCAGAGTCGTTAAACCTCCCTAAGCAATAAGCGGAGGTGTTCAAGCTTAAATTTAAACGCTGTCATCTCAGAATCAAACTGAAGTAACGCCTTCCCTGAGTCTGAAATGTCACCCACAGATAGAAGCTCACCTGCTTCGGCTTCTGAGTATTGTGAGGGTATATCGGACACAGGCAATAAAGCGACAGAAAGCTCTGTATTAGTTCTAGCCCCAGAGCTGTCTCTCTTTCCTTGTAGCCCTGGCAGTTTGGAGAATACTTCTGTGAGGGTAGCATTCATAACTGCCGCCATGTCCTGTAAGGTAAAAGAATTAGACGTGCTAGATGTACTTGGCATCACTTGAGCGGGAGTTATAGGTTCTGACAAATGGGGAGAGTTAGATGGCATAATCTCCCTCTTTTCAGTCAGAGAATCCCCTGGAGATAAATCTTTAAGCGCCATAATATGGTCTTTATAGTTTATAGAATTTTCAGTACATTTGGTTCCACAATGGCTTCCAAACATATTGAACAAGGATTTTCCTCTATGTCAGACATGTTTAACAGACTAGTAATGAGACAAGCAAGCTTGGAAAACACTTTAATAAAGGTGAAACAGCAATTAAACAAAAACGTTACTGTGCCTTTAAGAGAAAAAAACTAGCACTTCAACTGCAAAACAGTGAAAAAATACAGTAAAATCTTTGAAATTTTTACAGTGTGAGTAAGGGACTAAGGCAACATTGCACCCACTTGCAAATGGATGATTAACCCCTTAGGCCCCAAACCGGATTGAAAAACGTTAAAAAAAACGTTAAAAGCTCTGCTGAGGCTCCTACCTGCCCTTAAATACGATTTTGTGCAGAAATAACCCCTTTAAAATGGTTCTCAGATGCCAGAGGACTCTTCTAGGGAAGCTGGATGTCTCAGTCTGAATTAAAACTGCACAGTTAGAGTGCTAAAATAGGCCCCTCCCACCATGTACTGGATGTCAGAGGGGCCCTAAGAAAGTACTCCTAGGAGTATCTGACTAGCCATGTGGAAGCTAGGCCCCAAATAAAGACTTATCTCCCTCAGAGAAAAAAGCGTCCTATTTTATGAAATCATGTAACGTTTTGTCACTAAGCAATATGAATATTAACATGAATATTACACTGTTATGTAAGCATGATCCCAGTCACTGTTAAATCACTGCATCAGGCTTACCTCAAATACACAAGGCTCTGTCAGCATTTTCTAGAACTTATTCATTTCTCTAGAAATAAAAATACTGAACATACCTTAAAGCAGGTAATCTGCAGACCGTTCCCCCAACTGAAGTTTTCCCATATTCATAAGTTATGTGTGAGAACAGCAATGGACCTTAGTTACAAACCGCTAAGATCATCAAACCTCCAGGCAGAATTCTTCTTCTAATTTCTGCCTGAGAGTAAAACAGTACAACGTCGGTACCGTTTAAAAATAACAAACTCTTGATTGAAGGTAAAACTACACTAAGTCACCACATATCTCTTGATACTTCCTTTCTTGTCGAGAGTTGCAAGAGAATGACTGAGCGTGGCAGTTAGGGGAGGAGCTATATAGACAGCTCTGCTGTGGGTGTCCTCTTGCAACTTCCTGTTGGGAATAGAATATGCCACAAGTAATGGATGAACCCGTGGACTGGATACACCTTACAAGAGAAATAACATGATTCTTACACCAAAAAATAAAGATCCTCCAAATCTTACAATAAAACTTCCTGGCAAAGGCTCATAAACCTGTATTACAGTCTTAATCACATAATTAGGGAGCCCTCTCTGCTTTAAAACTATTAATTCAATCTTCATGCAACTAAGCTTAGAAATTTGAGACCTGTATGAAAAAACAGACCTTAAGACCAAAACATCTGGATGCAAAAGGAAGAGACCAAAGAGGTTAACTGGACCTCTGAAATAGATTTGCATACCAAACTCTGCGAAACCAAGTCGAAGTAGTTAAAATCACTAACTCTCCCTCTAATTTGATTAGGCAACCACTCTGGAAAGAAGTACCAGAGGTAGAAAAAATATAAGCTATGTAAAATGACCACAAAACTACCAGAACATTTACAAACACTACTTGAGAATCCATGGACCTTGCACAGTGCCTGAAAAGTTAGAGATTAAACCTAGAGACCGTCAGATCTAACTCCCTCTAATTTGATTAGGCAACCACTCTGGAAAGAAGTACCAGAGGTAGAAAAAATATAAGCTATGTAAAATGACCACAAAACTACCAGAACATTTACAAACACTACTTGAGAATCCATGGACCTTGCACAGTGCCTGAAAAGTTAGAGATTAAACCTAGAGACCGTCAGATCTAACTCTGGGAGACCCCAAAGAACCACTATCTAATAAAGAAAACCAGATAAAAAGACCACTCTCCTGGATGCAAGGACTAATGACTAATAAAATCTATTACCAAGTTGTACACTCCAGGAATATGAACAGCAGAAATTAACAACAGTTGAATTCTGCCTAGGAAATAATTCCCAATACTTACCTTATGACTAGGAAACAGAGTTCCCCATTGATGATAGACAGATGCTACTGCTGGAACTAAGTCTATCTGAAAATGGACAAATGAGTTCTTGGGGTTTGATAATTTTTGCCTCCTCTTAGTGGCAGGGAAAAGTAATTCCCAGGAGTAATGGATTGTGGACTCTAACCACCTGTATGAAAGAATATATATATATATATATATATATATATATATATATATTATATATATATATATATATATATATATATATATATATATATATATATATATATATATATATATATATATATATATATATATACTGTAAATATTTATTTGAAATGATCATCTCTACATCAACAGACAAAATATGATTAGCTGCTCCAACAGTATTGTAGATGATGTGGCTTGCATGCTCAAGTTTAATCTGCAGTTTGGTGAAAACATTGCTTTAGCCTTTCCTTTATGTACCTCCAAAATTAAGAGCGAGTGTTATCTGCACACAATCCAACAACTTTTTCTATTAGACCATTTTTGGTTAGGCAATGACTCACAATAGTAGATGTTTCACGAGGCAATGCTTTTTAGTGCTAATATTTTGTAATGAAAACACCTGACAGGCACAGGAAATATTTCCTTACTATTGGATGTGTCAGTCAATACTGAAAGAAATGTAGCCTTCTCTAAATCACTGTGCAACAGACCTAAAGCATGAGGTGCAAACATATGCAAAATTATAGCTTCTGTTATGGTACGTGCACATGCAAATCTGGACTTCAATGTTACCTGGAGTAGCTTTGATGTACAATCCATGGACCTAAAACTAGACAGTGTAAAAGAACCCCCAGTTGCAGTTAACTGTTTTTCTTTTTCACTAAGTTAATTATGCCTAAAAAAAGTTGTTTATGGTGAGCTAGATGCTTATATCAGAGTCTGATGCACAGGTCTTTGTGATAGATGGAAATTCCTTTCTTACAGGTGCACTTTATACTTCTTTAATGCCATTTCTATGTATACATATGAAATGTGTGTTTATTTTTATATATTAAAAAATATGATCTGTTTAATAATTTTTTTCAAAAAATTAAAAATATAAAATGACTGGATATTTTTTTATTAAAGAGATAGTCTACTCCAGAATCGTTATTGTTTAAAAAGATAGATAATCCCTTTATTAACCACTAGTCCTAAATCCCATGAACACAGGCCATTTTTTGAAGTACAGCGGTCCCACCACTTGCTCTCTCCCCACCCCTCTTTTGCTCTCTCTCCCCCCCTCTTTTGCTCTCTCTCTCACCTCTTTTGCTCCCTCTCCCCCCTCTCTTGTGCTCCCCCCTCTCTTTTGCTCTCTCTCCCCCCTCTCTTTTGCACTCTCTTCCCCTTTGCTTTGTGCGCGCTCTCTCTCTCCCCCTCTCTCTTTTGCTCCCTCTCTCTCCCACTTTCTTTTGCGCTCTGCCTCCTCTCTTTTGCTCTCTCCCTCCCCCCTCTTTTGCTCTCTCCCTCCCCCCTCTTTTGCTCTCTCCCTCCCCCCTCTTTTGCTCTCTCCCTCCCCCCTCTTTTGCTCTCTCCCTCCCCCCTCTTTACTCTCTCCCTCCCCCCTCTTTTAATCTCTCTCCCCCCTCTTTTAATCTCTTTTGCTCTGTCTCCCCCCTCTTTTGCTCTGTCTCTCCCCATCTTTTGAGCTCTTTGGCCATGCCCACATTCGCATGACCACGCCCCCATCATGCATGCTCACATCAGTCAAACCCCATCACGCACGCTCCGGCCTGGCTACGCCCCCATCATGCATGCTCCCAACCGGTCATGCCCCCCATCACGGCCGCTTCGGACCACTATCTGTGCTGTTCAAGGCTAGGTATGTTTGTCCTTGTGCAGTCTCTACTGCGCATGACAGCTTTGGACAAACATACTTAGCCTATTATTATATAGGATTTCCTAGTTTTGCATAACCAACACTGTTATATTAATATACCTTTTACACCTGTAATTACCTTGTATACAAACCTCTGAAGACTGCCACCTTATCTCAGTTTTTTTGACAGACTTGCATTTTAGCCAATAAGAGCCCTCTCATTAGTAACTCCACGGGAGTGAGCAAAATGTTCTCTATATGACACACATGAACTAACACCATCTAGCTGTAAAAAAAAAAAATTTATGCTTACCTGATAAATTCCTTTCTCCTGTAGGGTGGTCAGTCCACGGGTCATCATTACTTCTGGGATATTAACTCCTCCCCAACAGGAAGTGCAAGAGGATGACCCAGCAGAGCTGCTATATAGCTCCTCCCCTCTACGTCACACCCAGTCATTCGACCGAGAACCAACGAGAAAGGAGAAGCCAAAGGGTGCAGTGGTGACTGGAGTATAATTTAAAAATTTAGACCTGCCATAAAAACAGGGCGGGCCGTGGACTGACCACACTACAGGAGAAAGGAATTTATCAGGTAAGCATAAATTTTGTTTTCTCCTGTTAAGTGTGGTCAGTCCACGGGTCATCATTACTTCTGGGATACCAATACCAAAACTAAAGTACACGGATGACGGGAGGGACAGGCAGGCTCTTTATACGGAAGGAACCACTGCCTGAAGAACCTTTCTCCCAAAAACAGCCTCCGAAGAAGCAAAAGTGTCAAATTTGTAAAATTTGGAAAAAGTATGAAGAGAAGACCAAGTTGCAGCCTTGGAAATCTGTTCAACAGAAGCCTCATTCTTAAAGGCCCAAGTGGAAGCCACAGCTCTAGTAGAATGAGCTGTAATTCTTTCAGGAGGCTGCTGTCCAGCAGTCTCATAAGCTAAACGTATTATGCTACGAAGCCAAAAAGAGAGAGAGGTAGCCGAAGCTTTTTGACCTCTCCTCTGACCAGAATAAACGACAAACAGGGAAGACGTTTGTCGAAAATCCTTAGTTGCCTGTAGATAAAATTTCAGGGCACGGACTACATCTAGATTGTGTAGAAGACGTTCCTTCTTCGAAGAAGGATTAGGACACAAAGATGGAACAACAATCTCTTGATTGATATTCCTGTTAGTGACCACCTTAGGTAAGAACCCAGGTTTAGTACGCAGAACTACCTTGTCTGAATGAAAAATCAGATAAGGAGAATCACAATGTAAGGCAGATAACTCAGAGACTCTTCGAGCCGAGGAAATAGCCATTAAAAACAGAACTTTCCAAGATAACAGCTTGATATCAATGGAATGAAGGGGTTCAAACGGAACACCCTGTAAAACATTAAGAACTAAGTTCAAACTCCATGGTGGAGCAACAGTTTTAAACACAGGCTTGATCCTAGCCAAAGCCTGACAAAAAGCTTGAACGTCCGGAACCTCTGACAGACGTTTGTGTAAAAGAATGGACAGAGCTGAAATCTGTCCCTTTAAGGAACTAGCGGATAAACCCTTTTCTAAACCTTCTTGTAGAAAAGACAATATCCTAGGAATCCTAACCTTACTCCATGAGTAATTTTTGGATTCGCACCAATATAAGTATTTACGCCATATTTTATGGTAAATCTTTCTGGTAACAGGCTTCCTAGCCTGTATTAAGGTATCAACTACTGACTCAGAAAATCCACGCTTTGATAAAATCAAGCGTTCAATTTCCATGCAGTCAGCTTCAGAGAAATTAGGTTTTGATGTTTGAAAGGACCCTGAATTAGAAGGTCCTGTCTCAGAGGCAGAGGCCAAGGTGGACAGGATGACATGTCCACTAGATCTGCATACCAGGTCCTGCGTGGCCACGCAGGCGCTATTAGAATCACCAATGCTCTCTCCTGTTTGATTCTGGCAATCAATCGAGGAAGCATCGGGAAGGGTGGAAACACATAAGCCATCCCGAAGGTCCAAGGTGCTGTCAAAGCATCTATCAGGACCGCTCCCGGATCCCTGGATCTGGACCCGTAACAAGGAAGCTTGGTGTTCTGTCGAGACGCCATGAGATCTATCTCTGGTTTGCCCCAACGTCGAAGTATTTGGGCAAAGACCTCCGGATGAAGTTCCCACTCCCCCGGATGAAAAGTCTGACGACTTAGGAAATCCGCCTCCCAGTTCTCCACTCCCGGGATGTGGATTGCTGACAGGTGGCAGGAGTGAAACTCTGCCCAGCGAATTATCTTTGATACTTCCATCATCGCTAGGGAGCTTCTTGTCCCTCCTTGATGGTTGATGTAAGCTACAGTCGTGATGTTGTCCGACTGAAACCTGATGAACCCCCGAGTTGTTAACTGGGGCCAAGCCAGAAGAGCATTGAGAACTGCTCTCAATTCCAGAATGTTTATAGGCAGGAGACTCTCCTCCCGAGTCCATGATCCCTGAGCCTTCAGAGAATTCCAGACAGCGCCCCAACCTAGTAGGCTGGCGTCTGTTGTTACAATTGTCCAATCCGGCCTGCTGAATGGCATCCCCCTGGACAGATGTGGCCGAGAAAGCCACCACAGAAGAGAATTTCTGGTCTCTTGATCCAGATTCAGAGTAGGGGACAAATCTGAGTAATCCCCATTCCACTGACTTAGCATGCACAATTGCAGCGGTCTGAGATGTAGGCGTGCAAAGGGTACTATGTCCATTGCTGCTACCATTAAGCCGATCACCTCCATGCATTGAGCTACTGACGGGTGTTGAATGGAATGAAGGACACGGCATGCATTTTGAAGCTTTGTTAACCTGTCTTCTGTCAGGTAAATCTTCATTTCTACAGAATCTATAAGAGTCCCCAAGAAGGGAACTCTTGTGAGTGGAAAGAGAGAACTCTTCTTCTCGTTCACCTTCCATCCATGCGACCTTAGAAATGCCAGTACTAACTCTGTATGAGACTTGGCAGTTTGAAAGCTTGAAGCTTGTATCAGAATGTCGTCTAGGTACGGAGCTACCGAAATTCCTCGCGGTCTTAGTACCGCCAGAAGAGCACCCAGAACCTTTGTGAAGATTTTTGGAGCCGTAGCCAATCCGAATGGAAGAGCTACAAACTGGTAGTGCCTGTCTAGGAAGGCAAATCTTAGATACCGGTAATGATCTTTGTGAATCGGTATGTGAAGGTAAGCATCCTTTAAATCCACTGTGGTCATGTACTGACCCTTTTGGATCATGGGTAGGATTGTCCGAATAGTTTCCATTTTGAACGATGGAACTCTTAGGAATTTGTTTAGGATCTTTAAATCCAAGATTGGCCTGAAGGTTCCCTCTTTTTTGGGAACCACAAACAGATTCGAGTAAAACCCCTGTCCATGTTCCGACCGCGGAACCGGATGGATCACTCCCATTAGTAAAAGATCTTGTACACAGCGTAGAAACGCCTCTTTCTTTATTTGGTTTGTTGACAACCTTGACAAATGAAATCTCCCTTTTGGGGGAGAGGATTTGAAGTCCAGAAGATATCCCTGAGATATGATCTCTAACGCCCAGGGATCCTGGACATCTCTTGCCCAAGCCTGGGCGAAGAGAGAAAGTCTGCCCCCCACTAGATCCGTTTCCGGATCGGGGGCCCTCGATTCATGCTGTCTTAGGGGCAGCAGCAGGTTTTCTGGCCTGCTTGCCCTTGTTCCAGGACTGGTTAGGTCTCCAGCCTTGTCTGTAGCGAGCAACAGCTCCTTCTTGTTTTGGAGCAGAGGAAGTTGATGCTGCTCCTGCCTTGAAATTACGAAAGGAACGAAAATTAGACTGTCTAGCCTTAGGTTTGGCTCTGTCTTGAGGCAGGGCATGGCCTTTACCTCCTGTAATGTCAGCGATAATTTCTTTCAAACCGGGCCCGAATAAGGTCTGCCCTTTGAAAGGTATGTTAAGTAATTTAGATTTAGAAGTAACGTCAGCTGACCAGGATTTTAGCCACAGTGCTCTGCGTGCCTGAATGGCGAATCCGGAATTCTTAGCCGTAAGTTTTGTTAAATGTACTACGGCATCTGAAACAAATGAATTAGCTAGCTTAAGTGTTTTAAGCTTGTTTGAAATCTCATCTATAGTTATTGAGTCAAGAGTCTCTTTCAGGGACTCGGACCAAAAAGCGGCCGCGGCCGAGACAGACGCAATACATGCAAGGGGTTGCAATATAAAACCTTGTTGAACAAACATTTTCTTAAGGTAACCCTCTAATTTTTTATCCATTGGATCTGAAAAGGCACAGCTATCCTCCACCGGGATAGTGGTACGCTTAGCCAGAGTAGAAACCGCTCCCTCCACCTTAGGGACCGTCTGCCATAAGTCCCGTGTGGTGGCGTCTATTGGAAACATTTTTCTAAACACAGGAGGGGGGGAAAAGGGTACACCGGGCCTATCCCACTCCTTAGTAATTATCTCTGTAAGCCTCTTAGGTATAGGAAATACGTCAGTACTCGCCGGTACCGCATAGTATCTATCCAGCCTACATAATTTCTCTGGGATTGCAACGGTGTTACAATCATTCAGAGCTGCTAATACCTCCCCTAACAGTACACGGAGGTTTTCGAGTTTAAACTTAAAATTAGAAATGTCTGAATCCATTCTATTGGGATCAGAACCGTCACCTGCAGATTGAAGCTCTCCGTCCTCATGTTCAGCATACTGTGACGCAGTATCAGACATGGCCCTATTATCAACAGCGCACTCTGTTCTCACCCCAGAGTGATCACGCTTACCTCTAAGTTCTGGTAATTTAGCCAAAACTTCAGTCATAACATTAGCCATATCCTGTAATGTGATTTGTAATGGCCGCCCTGATGTACTCGGCGCTACAATATCACGCACCTCCCGAGCAGGAGATGCAGGTACTGACACGTGAGGCGAGTTAGTCGGCATAACTCTCCCCTCGTTGTTTGGTGAATGATGTTCAATTTGTACAGATTGACTTTTATTTAAAGTAGCATCAATGCAATTAGTACATAAATTTCTATTGGGCTCCACTTTGGCTTTAGCACATATAGCACAGAGATATTCCTCTGAGTCAGACATGTTTAACACACTAGCAATTAAACTAGCAACTTGGAAATACTTTTCAAAGCAATTTACAAATAATATGAAAAACGTACTGTGCCTTTAAGAAGCACAGAAAAAAAGTTATGACAGTTGAGAAATAATAAACTTGAGAAACTATAACATCAAATTCTATTACATTATCACAGTCAATCACAATCTCACAGCTCTGCTGTGAGTGATTACCTCCCTCAAACTAACTTTTGAAGACCCCTGAGCTCTGTAGAGACGAACCGGATCATGCAGGGAAGAAAACAGACCTGTGACTGAATTTTCTGATGCGTAGCAAAAGCGCCAAAATAGGCCCCTCCCCCTCACACACAACAGTGAGGGAGATCAGTAAACTGTCTTAAATTAAATAAAACGACTGCCAAGTGGAAAAAAACAGTGCCCAAAACAATTTTTCACCCAGTACCTCAAATAATTAAACGATTTAACATGCCAGCAAAAACGTTTAACATCAAATAAATGAAATGTCATTAGAAAGCCTGTTGCTAGTCACTGCAAGTTAGGCTAAAGTCTTATGCATACAGTATTATCCCAGTGAAGTGCCATTCCCCAGAATACTGAAGTGTAAATATACATACATGACAGCCTGATACCAGTTGCTACTACTGCATTTAAGGCTGAGCTTACATTATATCGGTATGGCAGAATTTTCTCAGTCAATTCCATTCTCAGAAAATAATATGCTGCTACATACCTCTTTGCAGGTTAACCTGCCCGCTGTCCCCTGATCTGAAGTTTACCTCACTCCTCAGATGGCCGAGAACAGCAATATGATCTTAACTACGCTGGCTAAAATCATACAAAAAACTCAGGTAGATTCTTCTTCAAATTCTACCAGAGAAGGAACAACACACTCCGGTGCTGTTTTAAAATAACAAACTTTTGATTGAAGGTACAAAAACTAAGTATAATCACCACAGTCCTCTCACACATCCTATCTATTAGTTGGGTGCAAGAGAATGACTGGGTGTGACGTAGAGGGGAGGAGCTATATAGCAGCTCTGCTGGGTGATCCTCTTGCACTTCCTGTTGGGGAGGAGTTAATATCCCAGAAGTAATGATGACCCGTGGACTGACCACACTTAACAGGAGAAATGTCATATGCATTCAGATAAGAGATGGCCTTCAATGGCTTAGAAATTAGCATATCAGCCTAACAAGGTTTAGCTTTCAACTAAGAATACCAAGAGAACAAAGCAAATTTGATGATAAAAGTAAATTGGAAAGTTGTTTAAAATTGAATGTGCTATCTGAATCCTGACAGTTTAATTTTACCTAGACTGTAAGGAGCCACAAACATTTTTAAGAATAAAACACTTATGGTAAGGAGTACAAAAATTATAAAGTTTAAAACTTTTACTGTTAACCCCTTATGGTAATGAGCCACAAATAATTATAAAACCACTATTATAAGGAGAAAAATTATAAAGTTTTGCAGTTAACCCCAATAGTAAGGAGCCAAAAATATTTTTAAGTAAACCCCTATGATAAGAAGTAAATTATTATAAAGATGTACTTGTACAGTTAACCCATATATGGTAAGGAGCCACAAATATTTTTTAACAAAAAATAAAAACCCTTTAAGGAGTAATTTATTACCCCCTTTTAAATTTAAGTAGCCTGATATATTTTTTTAAATTAGAAATAGTATATATATTATTATAGTTACAAGCCTATCTTCATCCTGCTACCCTGATTTCCTGCACAGTATGTCGGCATCTGGCAGGCTGCAGGTGTATAGACTCACAATCAATAGTGAACTTTTCCTAAAAATGAAGTCAAGCACAGACAGATAGGAAGTTTTGGCTCGTAAATGGGCTTTTTTAAATCAATGTATTTTTTGTGGTAGTGCACCACACACACTGCTGAGGCTGAGAGGCCTAACAAATTGCTGCCAAACTTGAGTCTGTCACCAGAAGTCACCACACACAACCCACACATTCAATAGCTGTTGGAGACTGCAGACGGGAAAACTAAAGGAGCAGAGATCTCTCCAGCTGGCTGTACCTTTAATGACATCACAGCAGGCTGCTAGCTTACTGGTGAGATCTCTGCGCTCAGTTCTGTCCCCAGACCACTACTAAGTCCGCTCCCTTAGTCTCATGCTTACATGTCTACTGTCTGTCAGTTGCTGTAAGGCTTGTAACTATAATAATATATATATACTATTTCTAATTTAAAAAAAATATCAGGCTCCTTAAATTTAAAAGGGTGTAATACTTAACGTCACACCTGGACCTTACATTGAACTAGAGACAATTCTAGTTTAGCTTCACTGTGTGACGTACGAAGGTTAATTCACATCAAGCTTGTGGTCACTTTTAAAAATTTGCATCTTGCACATACTTGGGATAAAAAAAAGTAATAGTAAGCATATTTTTGTTTGTGTCTTTAGTGACCACACTGAAAGCAGCAAGTGTAAAATAAATATATGAGATCTATTCTAAATAGACATAAAACGTGAAAAAGGGAAAATAATTACTGTGAAAGACCTTCCTCATATAGGGAATTTTCATTACATTTATGGTTTTTACCGTCTAGATTTTGACACCTAACCAATCACAGAAAGGAAACACAATAATGCATCACCTGTGCTATTATGTGGGCAGGCAGATCGCACACAATGTGACAGAATTCCCAAGAGTGTTCACTGTACAGTATTGTTCAGCTAGTACAATGCTTTCTAATAACTGAATATTGTTGAGCTTCCACTTATTTCAATCCCACAAAAGGCCATCATTGTGAGCAGACAGTATTAATTAAAAGTCCCCATTTCCAAGTAGATAAGAAGAAAACCAATTTTTTAAAATTACAAGCGTTTACTTATAAATTGGCTTGTGTATTTTGAGAAATAAGTAAAATTAATATATATATATATATAACAATAATGATACAAATATATATATATATATTATTGGTACAGTGTTACAAGATTTCATAGCGTTATATATATATACACACAAAACTTTTATTATTATTTTGTTTATTAAAAGAAATGAAAAAACAACTTTTCCCCAAATTTAAATCACTCCTTTAGGAGCCAGAGGATGCTGCTCTGTACAACTGGCAACAAAGAGTTTATTAAAAAGAGGAAGCGAACAGTTCTTTTAGCTAGTGTGATGAGGTCATCCTAAAAATGAATTTTCAGTAACAGACTTGTGCAGACGTGCTGCTGGACTCTGTAATGAAAAGCATAGCATTGAGTCAAGGCAGCTGTCATTACCTGAGCAAAGATATGCAATAGGCAAGAACAATTGTCATGCAACACTTCTCTTTTCTTCCGTTTGATTTGGAATGTAGTATATACATTTTTTAAACTTGGATCTGAAAATCCTTAAACAGCCTCATACGAAGACATTTATACATTTTTTTCTACCATTTAGGCCAATATCCACTCAGAAGAGAAAAGCATACAAGTTTGATTGTTGTAGATAGCTTATAAGTAAAACATGTCTAACCTCAAGTCTTCACAATTACAGTACTTTTTTTTTTCATACTTATTTTTTATTTCATTTTTTAACAGTTTTAAAGTGTACAGTTTCCAGAAAAAACAGAATTTATGCATACCTGATAAATTTCTTTCTCTTGTGATGTATCGAGTCCACAGATTCATCCTTTACTTGTGGGATATTCTCCTTCCTAACAGGAAGTGGCAAAGAGAGCACCCACAGCAGAGCTGTCTATATAGCTCCTCCCTTAGCTCCGCCCCCCCAGTCATTCGACCGAAGGCTAGGAAGAAAAAGGAGAAACTATAGGGTGCAGAGGTGACTGAAGTTTTTAAAATAAAAATCTACTACCTGTCTTAAACAGACAGGGCGGGCCGTGGACTTGATACATCACAAGAGAAAGAAATTTATCAGGTAAGCATAAATTCTGTTTTCTCTTGTAAGATGTATCGAGTCCACGGATTCATCCTTTACTTGTGGGATACCAATACCAAAGCTTTAGGACACGGATGAAGGGAGGGACAAGACAGGTACCTTAAACGGAAGGCACCACTGCTTGTAGAACCTCTCTCCCTAGAACCTCTCTCCCAAAAATAGCCTCAGAAGAAGCAAAAGTATCGAATTTGGAAAATTTGGAAAAAGTATGAAGCGAAGACCAAGTCCATGTGGAAGCCACTGCTCTAGTAGAATGAGCAGTAATTCTTTCAGGAGGCTGCTGTCCAGCAGTCTCATAAGCCAAACGGATGATGCATTTCAGCCAAAAGGAAAGAGAGGTAGCCGTAGCCTTTTGACCTCTCCGTTTACCGGAATAAACAACAAACAATGAAGATGTTTGACGGATATCTTTGGTTGCTTGCAAGTAGAATTTTAAAGCACGAACCACATCAAGATTGTGCAACAGACGTTCCTTCTTTGAAGAAGGATTAGGACACAGTGAAGGAACAACAATTTCCTGATTGATATTCCTATTAAAAACAACCTTAGGAAGGAATCCAGGTTTGGTACGTAAAACCACCTTATCTGCATGGAAAACAAGATAAGGTGAGTCACACTGTAAAGCAGATAACTCAGAAACTCTTCGCGCCGAAGAGATAGCTACTAAAAACAGAACTTTCCAAGATAGAAGCTTAATATCTATGGAATGCAGAGGTTCAAACGGAACCCCTGGAAGAACTTTAAGAACTAAATTTAAACTCCATGGTGGAGCAACAGGTTTGAATACAGGCTTGATTCTGACTAAAGCCTGACTAAACGCTTGAACGTCTGGAACATCTGCCAGACGCTTGTGTAAAAGAATAGACAATGCAGAAAGCTGTCCTTTTAAGGAACTAGCTGATAATCCCTTCTCCAAACCTTCTTGGAGAAAGGACAATATTCTAGGAATCCTAATCTTACTCCATGAGTAACCTTTGGATTCACACCAATAAAAACATTTGCGCCAAATCTTATGATAGATCTTCCTGGTGGCAGGCTTTCTAGCTTGAATCAGGGTATCAATGACCGACTCAGAGAAACCACGCTTTGATAGAATCAGGCGTTCAATCTCCAAGCAGTCAGACGCAGAGAAATTAGATTTGGATGCGTGAAAGGACCTTGGATTAGAAGGTCCTGCCTCAATGGCAGAGTCTACGGTGGAACCGATGACATGTCCACTAGGTCTGCATACCAAGTCCTGCGTGGCCACGCAGGTGCTATCAGAAGCACCAAAGCTCTGTCCTGCTTGATTCTGGCAACCAGAAGTGAGAGGAGAGGAAACGGTGGAAATACATAGGCCAGATTGAAGGACCAAGGTACTGCTAGAGCATCTATCAGTACCGCCTGGGGATCCTGGGACCTGGACCCGTAACGAGGAAGTTTGGCATTCTGACGGGACGCCATCAGATCCAATTCTGGTGTGCCCCATAGCCGAGTCAGCTGGGCAAATACCTCCGGATGGAGTTCCCACTCCCCCGGATGAAAAGTCTGACGACTTAGGAAATCAGCCTCCCAGTTCTCTACCCCTGGGATATGGATTGCTGAGAGATGGCAAGAGTGATCCTCCGCCCATCGGATTATTTTGGTTACCTCCATCATCGCTAGGGAACTTCTTGTTCCTCCTTGATGATTGATATAAGCTACAGTTGTGACGTTGTCCAATTGAAATCTGATGAATTTGGCCGCAGCAAGCTGAGGCCACGCCTGAAGCGCATTGAATATCGCTCTCAATTCTAGAATGTTTATCGGGAGGAGAGTTTCTTCCTGAGACCATAAGCCCTGTGCTTTCAGGGAGTTCCAGACTGCACCCCAGCCTAACTGGGGCTGGCATCTGTCGTTACAATGAGCCACTCTGGCCTGCGGAAACACATTCCCTGAGACAGGTGATCCTGAGACAACCACCAGAGAAGTGAGAGTCTCTGGTCTCCTGGTCCAGATGCAGTTGAGGAGATAAATCTGCATAATCTCCATTCCACTGTTTGAGCATGCATAGTTGCAGTGGTCTGAGGTGTAGGCGGGCAAAAGGAACTATGTCCATTGCCGCTACCATGAGACCGATTACCTCCATACACTGAGCCACTGATGGTCGAGGAATGGAATGAAGAGCTCAGCAAGTGGTTAAGAGTTTTGATTTTCTGACCTCCGTCAGAAACATTTTCATTTCTACCGAGTCAATCAGAGTCCCTAGGAAGGAAACTCTTGTGAGAGGGAACTCTTTTTTCATGTTCACCTTCCACCCGTGAGATCTCAGAAAAGCCAACACGATGTCCGTGTGAGACTTGGCTAGCTGGAAAGTTGACGCCTGAATTAAGATGTCGTCTAGATAAGGCGCCACTGCTATGCCCCGCGTTCTTAGAACCGCCAAAAGGGACCCTAGCACCTTTGTGAAAATTCTGGGAGCCGTGGCCAACCCGAAGGGAAGGGCCACAAACTGGTAATGCCTGTCCAGAAAGGCGAATCTGAGGAATTGATGATGATCTCTGTGAATAGGGATGTGTAGATACGCATCCTTTAAGTCCACGGTAGCCATATATTGACCCTCCTGGATCAGAGGTGGAATAGTCTGAATAGTCTCCATCTTGAAAGATGGTACTCTGAGGAACTTGTTTAGAATTTTGAGATCCAAGATTGGTCTGAAAGTTCCCTCTTTTTTAGGAACCACAAACAGGTTTGAGTAAAACCATAGCCCTTGTTCCGCTTTTGGAACTGGGCAGATCACTCCCATGGTATGTAGGTCTTCTACACAGCATAAGAACGCCTCTCTCTTTGTCTGGTTTGCAGACAATTGAGAAGTGTGAAACCTCCCCCTTGGGGGAGAGTCTTTGAAGTCCAGAAGATATCCCTGGGACACAATTTCTAAAGCCCAGGAATCGTGGACATCTCTTGCCCAAGCCTGAGCGAAGAGAGAGAGTCTGCCCCCTACTAGATCCGGTCCCGGATCGGGGGCTACCCCTTCATGCTGTCTTAGAGGCAGCTGCAGGCTTCTTGGCCTGTTTTCCCTTGTTCCAAGCCTGGTTAGGTCTCCAGACTGACTTGGATTGGGCAAAATTCCCCTCTTGCTTTGCAGCAGGGGAAGCTGAAGCGGGACCACCCTTGAAATTCCGAAAGGAACGAAAATTATTCTGTTTGGTCCTCAATTTATTTGTTTTATCCTGAGGGCCTTTCCCTCCAGTGATGTCTGAAATAATCTCTTTCAGTTCAGGCCCGAATAGGGTCTTTCCTTTGAAAGGGATGTTCAAAAGTTTAGATTTTGATGATACATCAGCAGACCAGGACTTAAGCCATAACGCCCTGCGTGCTAAAATGGCAAAACCTGAATTCTTTGCCGCTAACTTAGCCAGTTGGAAAGCGGCATCTGTAATGAAAGAATTAGCCAACTTAAGAGCCTTAATTCTATCCATAATATCCTCTAATGGAGTCTACATCTGAAGAGCCTCTTCTAGAGCCTCGAACCAGAAAGCAGCTGCAGTAGTTACAGGAACAATGCACGCAATAGGTTGGAGAAGAAAACCTTGATGAACAAAAAATTTCTTCAGGAGACCCTCTAATTTTTTATCCATAGGATCTTTGAAAGCACAACTGTCTTCGATAGGTATAGTTGTATACTTAGATAGAGTAGAAATAGCTCCCTCCACCTTAGGAACCGTCTGCCACGAGTCCCGCATGGTGTCAGATATGGGAAACATTTTCTTAAAAACAGGAGAGGGAGCAAACGGAATACCTGGTTTATCCCACTTCTTAGTAACAATATTCACAATCCTCTTAGGGACTGGAAAAACGTCAGTGTAAACAGGAACCTCTAAGTATTTGTCCATTTTACACAATTTCTCTGGAACCACTATGGGGTCACAATCATCTAAAGTCACTAATACCTCCCTGAGCAATAAGCGGAGGTGTTCAAGCTTAAATTTAAAGGCCGTCATGTCAGAATATGTCTGAGGGAGCGTCTTTCCTGAATCAAAAATTTCTCCCTCAGATAACAAATCCCTTACCCCTACTTCAGAACATTGTGAGGGTATATCAGATACGGCTAATAAAGCGTCAGACTGCTCAGCTTTATTTAACCCAGAGCTGTCACGCTTGTAAACCAGGCAGTTTAGAGAAAACCTCTGTGAGGGTTCAATTCATAACTGTGGCCATGTCTTGTATAGTAAATGAATTTGACGCATTAGAGGTACTTGGTGTCACTTGTGCGGGCGTTACTGGTTGTGACACTTGGGGAGAGCTAGATGTCAAAAACTCATTTCCTTCTGTCTGAGAATCATCTATTGCTATATTTTTCATTGCTAAAATATGCTCTTTATAATTTATAGACATATCAGTGCAAGTGGGACACATTCTAAGAAGGGGTTCCACAATGGCTTCTAAACACATTAAACAAGGATTTTCCTTAGTGTCAGACATGTTAAACAGGCTAGTAATGAAACAAGCAAGCTTGGAAAACACTTTATTTAAAGTAAATAATACTTAGAAAAAAACGGTACTGTGCCTTTAAGAGAAAAAAAACTCAACTAACTTTTTACAGTAGCATCATAAAGCCTTAGTAACTTTGCACAGCTATGCAAAAAAACATTTAACCCCTTAATGTAAAAACCGGATTGACAAACGTCAAAAAACGGTAAAAAACATTCAGCACTTTGCCACAGCTCTGCTGTGGTGCCTACCTGCCCTTTATGAACGATTTGTGGGGAAATAAACTTCTTTACAGCCCTCAAACACAGCAGGACCCTATGGAGAAGCAGCTGGATGTCTCTGAGGAAAAGAAACTGCGCAACTGAGGCGCGAAAATAGGCCCCTCCCACCTCACTCGATGTCATGGGGCCTAAAAGAAACACAACAGTGTGTTTCCTAAACTAGCCATGTGGGTTAATAACCCTTAAACAAGCCACAAAGACCCCTCAAAGTCCCTAAAAAAAACGTTATTGCAATAATAACAAAAACGTTTTTCCTTATCAGTGTCACCAGTAACTAATGAGCCCTTTGTGCAAGCTGGGATTCTTACTAAGTCTCTGAATACAGCTTACCCTTCCCTCATGGGGATATTGTCAGCCTTTTCTAGAATTAACACAGTCTGTCTAGAAAAAAAATAGACTGAAGATACCTCAAAGCAGTTGAGCCTGCAAACTGTTCCCCCAACTGAAGTTTTCCTGTACTCTTCAGTCCTTGTGAGAACAGCAGTGGATTTTAGTTACAAAGTGCTAAAATCATCATCCTCCCTGCAGAAATCTTCATCTCTTTTCTGCCAGAGAGTAAATAGCACACACCGGTACCATTTAAAATAACATACTTTTGCTTGAGAAAATAAAAACTAACATTTTTGTAACCACACTCACTTTACCCTTCCTAGCAGTTAAGCGGCAAAGAGAATGACTGGAGGAGCGGAGCTAAGGGAGGAGCTATATAGACAGCTCTGCTGTGGGTGCTCTCTTTGCCACTTCCTGTTAGGAAGGAGAATATCCCACAAGTAAAGGATGAATCCGTGGACTCAATACATCTTACAAGAGAAGCACTATATGTATTATCTAAAGATGAAACCTCAGTTTCTCTTGAAAAATACATGTTTCACCTTGAGCACTAACCTGCTGGATCAATTGAAATGTGCATGACCGCATTACAGTTTTGAAGAGAAGCATTTTTGCTTATTAGCAAAAACATGTCTACTTTTAATACTACTGTCTTGTGGACATATTAAGAGATGTGATTAAACAACACACGTGTTCAGAAAAATGGTGGTAACTTATATAACACAAATGAATTACAGATTAATCACGGACACAAAACGTGCCACCCCAGCTCTCAGAACAAGCACAGTATTTGAATGTGGCTGCATAAGAAGCACTGTAGTTAATATATGTATACTGTAAGCATTATTCTTTTGAAAAACTAAATGTGCCGCCAGTGTAAATTGAAGTTTGTACTTGTATGGACTTTTAAAGCAGTTCTAACAAAAGGGAAAGGGACATACCTGATCCAGTCTCAGGGCCCCTTCATCAAATCGTTGTGCTCGCAGGTTTTTAGCAATAAGATGAAGGTTTAGCACAGCTTGGTGGATTTCCTGGATGGTGTGCTTAGAAGATACTGGGGGAAGCTCACTGGCACTAAAATGTTTGTCTGGATGTTCAATCATGTTCTGTGCATGATCATAACTCAGTTTCACGCAGGAGCAGATGACAGTACGGCCAAACCACTCATCCAGAATCTGCAGGAGGAAATGTGATATTGCAAAAATAATTAGATGAAGAGTAACATAAATGCAAAATAAAAAACCTAAACATGACATTCTAGAGAAGGAAGAAGAAAAAAATATCTACATATGGAAAAAGTTGGAGAAATATATATATATATTTTTTTAAATAATTTTTATTCGGCTTTCACAATTATATAAAAAAAAAAAAAAAACACAAAGTAATGTCACAGGTATCTGTTTAAGCAATGACTAACATTTAAATCAATGCAGGGTACATACTCGATATCAGAACTCACAATTAAGCAGTTTGATAATCCTAACTTATCTATACAGATATAAATGGAATACTCATAAGGCCTAACTCAATATATTCAATATATTCTAGAGTCCGTTTCTAAACCATCTATTGTGCTAGTAGAACTGGGGAGCAGAGAAAAAGGGGGATCACAAACTACTATCTTCTAATACTGTAGGGTCTGTCACGTATTATCATAACTAATTTCTTCTATGAGAAGCCTCGATGTACATAATCCAAGGTTCCAAAGTATTTAAGAATTGTTCTTTTTCCTCTAATATGTCTGCTGATTTGCTGGTCAACTGAAAGAAATATTTTAAATTTAATACACAAAATAGATTCTAGTTATTCAACTTGATTTTGAAAGAGAAGGCTGATGCACAGCTTATCCCTAGAAACAAAGTGCTCACTGGCGTATAAGGACAACTTTTACAATAATTTGGTGGACAGTTACCCTCCCCCCCCCCCACCTCAATTTTAAAAGAAAATTCTTTTTTCAGCATATACAAATCTGGGTTTCTTTGGTTTTCAACCTAATACATTTTTTAAATGACTTATTTTAGATGTAACAAATTAAGTCCCCTTACAAAAAAATTGTCAATGTCTCAAAGCCATTTGGCTTTCTTTGGAAGTAATTAGGTATCAAACGATTTCTTTCAGAATACAAATGCTAGCTTAGTTCCCTAACTAGCACTTAAAGATAATGTTTTTTTGTTTATTGAGGGTCAAAACAAACAGTGACTGAAACCCTACTTTTTAGTTGGGTATAAAACTCCTAAACTTCATGCCACATGCCATATTAAAAAGCTGCAGGACAAAAGGAAGGATCATAGGGAGTGCTACTAGAGAAATGAGTCGAGACATTAATGTGACACATGATTTAATTACCACTAATCTTTGCTCACCATTGACTGTTGCACCTTAAAATGATTTTACTTCAAAATGAAAATTTTAAATTAGGATCTTAATATACTTGAATGCATTCTTATCTGAGGTCTGCAACAAGCATGACAAGAAACATCATAACATTTATTGTAAAGTGGAAAGCCCAACCAATAGATAAACTAAAAATGGTTGCATACCATGGTATATTTGAGAAAATACTGAAGAACAGCAGTGAATAAAACATGTATATATGCATCTGAGGTCTATGATCTCCATTTCTGCCTATTGAGCAATCTCACTAATAAGTTACATATTAAGTTTGCGATTTCACATACTTCTTAAATGCCTAAAAGGTATAATAAAGAAACATGGAGACATAAATAGACAGGTATAGAACCCTTTTTTTGCATTGATGAGGCAAAACACTCTTAAGCACTTTGTATTGAGAAGCATAGAAACATATTCGTGAAGGTATGTCTTAAGGAAATGTAGTTTTGGCAAAAAACATCCTTTGGCGAAGCATTCTTGAGCAATCCTGATTGCATACACAACCCAACCATGAAACAGATGTCACACAGATTCCCATTAAATGCAGCAACAGCACTGCTTACATTTGGAATCTCCAATTTTGAGTGTGTAATGTGTCTCAATATACAGAGTAACTTAAGAAATGAGACTGCAAACTCTGCCTATAGGAAAGAGAATATGTCCATGAATTTGAATTTCTATAATTTTAAGGAAGAAATATACTTTATCCTTCAAAACTGATATAAATCATGGAATCTAGGCTGTGTTCAAACAACGTTACCTTGGAAAGGTAAACCACAAATATTTGCTTTGTAACTGTCATCTGTTACATAATGACCCAGCAACCAAAAAGCAACATGAACTGGCGGATGGACCCTTGTGCAAATCATCATGAAGAAACTGCAAAATCCTAGAAATTCTAAAAGAATGCTAGGAAAAACCATGATCCAAACACCAAAAAATAAAAGCCTTACAAACCTTATGATAGATCTTTCTAGTCACAGGTTTATGAGCCTGATTCAAAGTCCCTATTGGAGGACATAAACTGACCTTGCTGCACAAGAGGAAGAATAGTCCGAATAGTTTCCATCTTGAAAGTAGGAATCCTGAGAAATTTGTTCAGAGCTTTTTAAATCTAAAACTGGTTTGAAAGTCCCTTCATCTTGGAGAAAACATAATTTCTGAAAGAACTTACCTGATAAATTAATTTCTTTCATATTGGCAAGAGTCCATGAGATAGTGACGTATGGGATATACAATCCTACCAGGAGGGGCAAAGTTTCCCAAACCTCAAAATGCCTATAAATACACCCCTCACCACACCCACAATTCACTTTAACCACTTAAAGGGACACTGTACCCAAAAATTTTATTTCGTGATTCAGATTGAGCATGAAATTTTAAGCAAATTTCGAATTTACTCCTATTATCAAATTTTCTTCATTCTCTTGGTATCTTTATTTGAAATGCAAGAATGTAAGTTTAGATGCCGGCCCATTTTTGGTGAACAACCTGGGTTGTCCTTGCTGATTGGTGGATAAATTCATCCACCAATAAAAAAGTGCTGTCCAGAGTACTGAAACCAAAAAAAAGCTTAGATGCTTTCTTTTTCAAATAATGATAGCAAGAGAACGAAGAAAAATTGATAATAGAAGTAAATTAGAAAGTTGCTTAAAATTGCATGCTCTTTCTGAATTACAAAAGAAAAAATTTGGGTTCAGTGTCCCTTTAAGGACAAGGACATTTTTCAATTTCTTTCCCTTAAGTACCAGGGCTCTTTTTAAATTTCTGCGGTGTTTGTGTTTAGCTGTAATTTTCCTCTTACTCATTTACTGTACCCACACATATTATATACCGTTTTTCTCGCCATTAAATGGACTTTCTAAAGATACCATTATTTTCATCATATCTTATAATTTACTATAAAATATTTTTATAAAATATGAGGAAAAAAATGGAAAAAAACCCACACTTTTTCTAAATTTGACCCCCAAAATCTGTTACACATCTACAACCACCAAAAAACACCCAAGCTAAAAAGTTTCTAAATTTTGTCCTGAGTTTAGAAATACCCAATGTTTACATGTTCTTTGCTTTTTTTGCAAGTTATAGGGCAATAAGTACAAGTAGCCCTATTTTCAAAATTAGCGCTAGTTACATTGGGACACTGATATCTTTCAGGAATCCCTGAATATCCCTTGACATGTATATATTTTTTTTAGAAGACATCCCAAAGTAGTGATCTAGGCACATTTTGCTATATTTCATGCCACCATTTAACTGCCAAATGAGATCAAATAAAAAAAATTGATCACTTTTTCACATTTTTTCAAAAACTTTAGGTTTCTCATTGAAATTATTTGCAAACAACTTGTGCAATTATGGCATAAATGGTTGTAAACGCTTCTCTGGGATCCCCATTGTTCAGAAATAGCACACATATATGGTTTTGGCGTTGCTTTTTAGTAATTAGAAGGCCGCTAAATGCCACTGTGCACCACACGTGTATTATGCCCAGCAGTGAAGGGGTTAATTAGGGAGCATGTAGGGAGCTTCTAGGGTTAATTTTAGCTTTAGTGTAGTAGACAACCCCAAGTATTGATCTAGGCCCATCTTGGTATATTTCATGCCACCATTTCACCGCCAAATGCGATCAAATGAAAAAAAAAGTTTAATTTTTCACAAATTTAGGTTTCTCACTGAAATTATTTACAAACAGCTTGTGCAATTATGGCACAAATGGTTGTAAATGCTTCTCTGGGATTCCCTTTGTTCAGAAATAGCACACATATATGGCTTTTTGGTAATTAGAAGGCCGATAAATACCGCTGCGCATCACATGTGAATTATGTCTAGCAGTGAAGGGGATAATTAGGTAGCTTGTAGGGAGCTTGCTGTGTTAATTTTAGCTTTAATGTAGAGATCAGCATCCCACCTGACACATCACATCCCCTGATCCCTCCCAAACAGCTCTCTTCCCTCCCCCACCCCACAATTGTCCCCGCCATCTTAAGTAAGAAAGTCTGCCAGTACTAAAATAAAAGGTATTTTAAAAAATAAAATAAATTTTTAAGCATATTTACATATGCTGATGTGTAGGATCCCCCCTTAGCCCCCAACCTCCCTGATCCCCCCCAAACAGCTCTCTAACCCTCCCCCTCTACCTTATTGGTAGCCATCTTGGGTACTGGCAGATGTCTGCCAGTAGTATCCAGTTTACTAAAAAAACTGCTTTTTATTATTTTATTATTTTTTTCTGTAGTGTAGCTTCCCCCCAGCCAAAGACCAATCCCCCACACCTCCCAGATCTCCTAGATGCTTTTTTTAAATTAAATTTTACCCCACTCTATCCCACTTTTTATTTTTTAATTTCTGTAGTGTAGCCGTTGCCACCCGCTTCCACCCCGTGCACGTGCCCGCCCCTGCCCTCCCGTGCACGCCCCTGAAAATCGCACCCACGATCCCGCCCCCCTCGACGTCATAGGGCCCATCGATGGCCGCCCACCCGCCTCCCACGTAAGCTCCCACCCACCAACGATACTGGCCATCGATGTCCGGTGCAGAGAGGGCCACAGAGTGGTTCTCTCTGCATCGGATGGCCAAGGGGTGTTATTGCAGGATGCCTCGATATCGAGGCATCACTGCAATAACAGGAAAGGGGCTGGAAGCGAGCAGGATCGCTTCCAGACGCTTTAAAACCCTAATGTCATACAGGGTACGTCGCTGTTCTTTAAAGACCAGTTTGTGTGCGACGTACCCTGTACGACATGCGTCCTTAAGGGGTTAACTTATAGCTAAGTAGTGGGGTGATAGAAAAAAAGAAGTAAAACGCATCAAAAAAGGAATTGGAAATATAATTGGGCTTTATACCAAAAAACATAACCACCATAAAAAGGGTGGGTCTCATGGACTCTTGCTAATATGAAGAAATGAATTTATCAGGTAAGTTCTTACATAAATTATGTTTTCTTTCATGTAATTGGCAAGAGTCCATGAGCTAGTGACGTATGGGATAGAAATATCCAAGATGTGGAACTCCACACAAGAGTCACTAGAGAGGGAGGGATAAAATAAAAACAGCAATTTTCCGCTGAAAAAATTAAATCCACAACCAAAAAAATAAGTTTTTCTCATAAATGAAAAAAAAAAACTTAAGCAGAGGAATCAAACTGAAACAGCTGCCTGAAGAACTTTTCTACCAAAAACTGCTTCTGAAGAGGCAAATGCATAAAAACGGTAGAATTTAGTAAATGTGTGCAAAAAAGACCAAGTTTCTGCTTTGCAAATCTGATCAACTGAAGCTTCATTCTTAAAAGCCCACGAAGTGGAGACTGATCTAGTAGAATGAGCTGTGATTCCCTGAGGCGGGGCCTGACCCGACTCCACATAAGCCTTATGAATCAAAAGCTTTAACCAAGATGCCAAGGAAATGGCAGAAGCTTTCTGACCTTTCCTAGAACCAGAGAAGAAAACAAATAGACTAGAAGTCCTCCTGAAATCTTTAGTAGCTTCAACATAATATTTCAAAGCTCTTACAACATCCATAGAATGTAAGGATCTCTCCAAAGAATTCTTAGGATTAGGACACAAAGAGGGGACAACAATTTCCCTATCAATGTTGTTAGAATTCAGGTAAAAATTTAAATGAAGTCCGCAAAACAACTTTATCTTGATGGAAAATCAGAAAAGGTGACTCACAAGAAAGAGCAGATAACTCAGAAACTCTTCTAGCAGAAGAGAGAGCCAAAAGAAACAACACTTTCCAAGAAAGTAGTTTAATATCCAAATAATGCATAGGCTCAAAAGAGGGGCCTGTAAACCTCTCAAGACCAAATTAAGACTCCAAGGAGGAGAGATTGATTTAATGACAGGCTTGATACGAACCAAAGCCTAAACAAAACAGTGAATATCAGGAAGTTTAGCAATCTTTCTGTGAAATAAAACAGAAAGAGCAGAGATTTGTCCCTTCAAGGAACTTGCAGACAAACCCTTATCCAAACCATCCTGAAGAAACTGTAAAATTCTAGGAATTCTAAAAGAATACCAGGAGAATTTATGAAAAGAACACCATGAAATATAAGTCTTCCAAACTCGATAATAAATCTTCCCAGAATTAGATTTATGAGCCTGTAACAAAGTATCAATCACTGAGTTAGAGAAACCTCTATGACTAAGCACTAAGCGTTCAATTTCCATACCTTCAAATTTAATGATTTGAGATCCTGAAAAAAAAGATCCTTGAGTCAGAAGATCTGGTCTTAAAGGAAGTGGCCAAGGTTGACAACTGGACATCCGGACAAGGTCCGCATACCAGAACCTGCGAGGCCATGTTGGTGCTACCAGAAACACAAACAAATGTTCCATGATGATCTTGGAGATCCCTTTTGGAAGAAGAACTAGAGGTGGGAAGATATAAGCAAGTTGGTAAAACCAAGGAACTGCTAAAGCATCCACCGACTCCGCCTGAGGATCCCTGGACCTGGACAGGTACATGGGAAATTTCTTGTTCAGATGGAAAGCCATCAGATCTATTTCTGGAAGACACCACATCTGAACAATCTGAAAAAACACATCTGGATGGAGTGACCACTCCCCCGGATGTAAAGTCTGACGGCTGAGATAATCCGCTTTCCAATTGTCTACACCTGGGATATGTACCGCAAAAATTAGACAAGAGCTGGATTCCGCCCAAGCAAGTATACAAGATACTTCTTTTATAGCTAGGGGACTGTGAGTCCCACCCTGATGGTTGACATATGCCATAGTTGTGACATTGTCTGTCTGAAAACAAATTAATGGTTCTCTCTTCAATAGAGGCCAAACCTGAAGAGCCCTGAAAACAGCACGGAGTTCTAAAATATTGATTGGTAACCTCGCTTCTTGAGATTTCCAAACCCCTTGTGCTGTCAGAGATCCCCAAACAGCTCCTCAACCTGCAAGACTTGCATCTGTTGTGACAGTCCAGGTTGGACAAACAAAGGAGGCCCCTTGAACTATACGATGGTGGTCTAACCACCAAGTCAGAGAGAGTCGAACATTGGTATTTAAGGATATTAATTGTGATATCTTTGTATAATCCCTGCACCATTGATTCAGCATACAAAGCTGGAGAGGTCTCATATGAAAACGAGCAAAGGGGATTGCGTCTGATGCTGCAGTCATGAGACCTAAAACTTCCATGCACAAAGCCACAGAAGGGAATGACTGAGAATGAAGGTTACGACAAGCTGAAAACAATTTTATTTGTCTCTTGTCTGTTAGAGACAGAGTCATGGACACTGAATCTATCTGGAAACCTAAAAAGGTGACCCTTGTCTGAGGAATCAAGGAACTTTTTGGTACTTTTTGGTAGTTGATTCATGTTAGATTCTGCAGACTGTAAAGACTGAGCTAGTACCAAGATATTGTCCAAATAAGGAAACACCGCAATACCCTGTTGTCTGATTATAGAGAGTAGGGCACCGAGAACCTTTGAAAAAATTATTGGAGCTGTCGCTAGACCAAATGGAAGAGTGACAAATTGGTAATGCTTGTCTAGAAAAGAGAATCTCAGAAACTGATAGTGATCTGGATAAATCGGAATGTGAAGATATGCATCCTGTAAGTCTATCGTGGACATATAATGGACCTTGCTGAACAAAAGGCAGAATAGTCCTTATAGTCACCATTTTGAAAGTTGGCACCCTTACAAAACGGTTAAAAATTTTCAGATCCAGAACTGGCCTGAATGAATTTTCTTTCTTTCGGACAATGAATAGATTTGAATAAAACCCAAGACCCTGTTCCTGAAGCAGAACTGGTATAATTACCCTTGAAAGCTCTAGATCTGAAACACACTTCAGAAAAGCCTGAGCCTTCATTGGATTTGCTGGAACGTGTGAAAGAAAAAATCTTCTCACAGGAGGTCTTATTCTGAAACCTATTCGATACCCTTGAGAGACAATGCTCTGAATCCAATGATTTTGGACAGAATCTGCCCAAACGTTCTGGAAAATGTTTAATCTGCCCCCCACCAGCTGAACTGGAATGAGGGCCGTACCATCATGCAGACTTGGGGGTTGGCTTTGGTTTCTTAAAAGGCTTGGATTAGAAGCTTTAGATTTACCTTTATTTCTTTTATCCTGAAGTAACAAAACTCCCTTCCCCCCAGTGACAGTTGAAATAATGGAATCCAACTGAGAACCAAATAAATTATTACCTTGGAAATAAAGAGATAGTAATCTAGACTTAGATACCATGTCAGCATTCCAATATTTAAGCCACAAAGCTCTTCTAGCTAAAATAGCTTAATACATAAATTTAACATCAATTTTGATATAAAAAATAGCATCACAGATAAAATGATTAGCATGTTGAAGTAAGTGAACAATGCTAGAAAAAAATCAGAATCTGTTTCCTGTTGCGCTAAGCTTTCCAACCAGAAGGTTGATGCAGCTACATCATCAGCTATAGCAATTGCAGGCCAGAGAAGATAGCCAGAAAATAAATAAGCTTTCCTTAGATAAGATTCAAGTTTCCTATCTAAAGGATCCTTAAAGGAAGTACTATCTTCCATAGGGATAGTAGTACGTTTGGCAAGAGTAGAAATAGCCCCATCAACTTTGGAGATTTTTTCCCAAAACGCCAATCTGGCTGCTGGCAAATGATTTTTAAACCTGGTAGAAGGAATAAAAGTAGTACCAGGCCTATTCCATTCCTTTAAAATCATATCAGAAATAGCATCAGGAACTGGAAAAAGCTCTGGAGTAACCACAGGAGGTTTATAAACAGAATTTAAACCTTTACTAGTTTAATATTAAGAGGACTAGTTTCCTCAATATCCAAAGTAATTAACACACTGAACGAATATACTCCATCTTAAAGAGATAAGAAGATTTGTCAGTGTCAATAGCTGAGGTAGGATCTTCTAATACAGATAGATCCTCATCAGAGGAGGATAATTCAGTATGTTTTAGGTCATTTGAAAATTCATCATTCTTTATTTATAAGTTTTAAAAGACCTTTTACGTTTATTAGTCGGAATGGCAGACAAAGCCTTCTGAATCGCTTCAGCAATAAAAAAAAAAATTATATTCACAGGGATATCATGCACATTAGATGTTGAAGGAACAACAGGCATTGTACTAGTACTGATGGATACATTGTCTGCATGTAAAAGCTTATCATGACAACTGTTACATACTACAGCTGGAGATATAATCTCCGCTAACTTACAACAGATACACTTATCTTTGGTAGAACTGTTATCAGGCAGCAGGGATCCAACAGTGGTTTCTGAGACAGGATCAGATTGAGACATCTTGCAAATGTAAGAGAAAAAAAACATATAAAGCAAAATTATTAATTTCCTTATATGGCAGTTTCAGGAATGGGCAAAAAATGCAAACAGCATAGCCCTCTGAGCATAGAAAAAGGCAAGAGGCATATAGGAAGTGGGGTTAAAATAAAATTATTTGGCACCAAGTATGATGCGCAACGCAAAACAAATTTTTTTGGCGCTAACAACATCCGGAATAGACGCAACTCGCGTCATGGCAGGCGCAACCTAAGATGCCGGAAATTGTGAATTTGCATCTCCGAACGTACCTTTGCGCCAAAACATTCTCACGCCAAGAATGACGCAATAAATATCAGCATTTTGCGGCCTTGCAAGCCTAAATTTTGCCTGCAAAAATTTAATGAAAACAGTCAATTTTGAAGAAAAGACTATACCCCAGGTAAGAAAAAATAACTTCCTAAATATGTTTTTCCCAATTTTGAAACCGATATTCTGCAAAAAGGAAATATACATAAACCTGACTCATGGGAAATATAAGTACAATACATATATTTAGAACTTTACATTAATACATAAAGTGCCAAACCATAGCTGAGAGTGTCTTTTAGAAATAAAAACATACTTGCCAAAAGACACCCATCCACATATAGCAGATAGCCAAACCAGTACTGAAACAGTTATCAGTAGAGGTAATGGAATATGAGAGTATATCGTCGATCTGAAAAGGGAGGTAGGAGATGAATCTCTACGACCGATAACAGAGAACCTATGAAAAGATTTCCCGCAAGGAAAACCATAGAATTCAATAGGTGATACTCCCTTCACATCCCTCTGACATTTACTGTACTCTGAGAGGAATCGGGCTTCAAAATGCTGAGAAGCGCATATCACAGAAGAAAATTAAGCACAAACTTACTTCACCACCTCCATAGGTGGTGAGGGGTGTATTTATAGGCATTTTGAAGTTTGGGAAACTTTGCCCCTCCTGGTAGAATTGTATATCCCATATGTCACTAGCTCATGGACTCTTGCCAATTACATGAAAGAAATGAAGAGATTGGAATAGAAACACAAAGTTGGTTCCAAAATTGGAAATGTCACAATGACTACCATGGATTCTAGATCCGAAACAGATAGAAAGAAGGCTTTTGCTTTTAAATGAGCATTTGGAACATAAGACAGAAGAAACCATCTTCTGGGAGGCCTCACCCAGAAAACTATTTGATAACCCTGAGAAACTATATTCAGAACCCAGTATCCTAAACAGAATGTGACCAAACCTCCTGAAAAAGGATCAACCTATCCTATATCAGAATATCTGGATCAGGGAGCACACCTTAATACTGACTTGAATGAGGGAGTAGGTTTCTTAGATTGTTTGGATCTGTTCCAATTTGAATAAGGCTTCCATGTTGAATTGGAAGATCCTTGTTTCTGAGAGGAGGAGGAAGATTTTTGTTTCTTACTCTGACGAAAGGAACACAAACTATTAGAAGCTTTAAATTTACCTTTAGATTTCTTGTTTTAGGAAAGAAAAGCTCCCTTAACTCCTGTCAAAGTAGAAATAATAGAATCTAACCCAGAACCAAACAACATAGTTCCCTGAAAAAAAAAGGAGATAAAATTCAGGATTTGGTAACCATATTAGTTGAACAGGAATCTAACCAAAAAGCACTTCTAAAATGAATGAATGACAAACTCATAGAATTATTCTTAATTATGTCAATAACTGCATCACAAATGAAAGTATTGGCAGACTTCAGTAGACCCAAAAGGTTAAGAAAATGTTCAGAGGATTAGCTTCTAAAGAAGTTAAGAGCCAGGCACAGAAGGCTCCATGATTTGTGAAGACAACAAAAAAGTAGCACACAACCATAAGGCTATATACCCCTAAAAATAGCTCTTAAAGCAAGGGAAAGACGTAACCCATTCAAGCTAAAGGCATAACAAAAGAGCAAAGCCCCAGAGCGCTAACCCAATAACAAAAAGGTGAAATAATGAGCGGGAGAAGAGAGAACTGTAAATAACTTGATAGTGTGCTTAAAACAGAAAGGGAACGTGAGCAAAAACAATGTGGATAAATAGACTAAAGTGCTCCAAAAAAATAAAGGCGTGCACTATCCCGATCAGCCTACGTGCGCTATCCCAAATAGCTGATTTGTGCAAACCCGGCAATCCGGCATGCACAAACAAGCAAACTTAATAAGCAGACACGCACTAAAAATTACATAAAGAATATGTGTGCAAATATTTAAAGGGGGATATAGCTTTATAATTAAAAACAGACCATACAGAGTAAAATAGTGTACAAACTATATAGTCCAAATGGCTAAAAGAATACCCCTAAATAAAAAAAAATAGGCACTCAACTGCTATGTGCTAAGTGGGCAGGAAGAGTATTTCCCTAGGAAAGAATGGATCATGGACTCTCACCACCTGTATGGAATTTAAACTTGGCCTCAGCAATGACATGCATATACAATTTGTACTGTTTCACTAATGAGTGTGTAGTGATTTCTATGCTAGTCCTCATACAAAATGCTTGCTTGGCCTGACTACAATATAGAAACTGGTATTGTAGGTGGTAACCTGATAAGCTTAAAATGATATCTTTGTTGAAATACAGGGTTTACATCTCTGTGAACTTGCCTGCACTCTAGCAATTTGCTTCGTCTATTCAGTACAGATATACCAATATCTTACTACATCCACAGTATACAATCTCTTCTTTTTATAGCAATTATAAGGATGATGTGTCTTCCAAGACATACTTTTTCCAGGAATTCAGGTACTTAAAAAAGAAAGTTAACAGCATACAGCCTGTAACTCATCCACTTGTTCAATTCAAACATCTTTTTAAACAATAACATCTGTCAAGTAGACTGTCCCTTTAATAATTCATGTGAATGCATAAAAGCAGAAAAAAAAAATCTATACTTGACAGGTAAAATATGTGAAAACCATTAAAAGCACTAAGCCTGTGTAAAAAAAAAGAAGTAATATATGTAAAAAAAAGGGGGGGGGGGAGAGAAGCCGTGATTGGAGGAAGCCGGATTTGTCATTTCTGAAGTATGAAGAAGCTTCTGACGGCCGGGGGAATTGCTGGAGCGGCTGTGAAGATAAAAAGGTACTTGAAAAAAAAACGAGTGAAATGTAAATTTTTATGAATAAAAGTGCCCTTGTTTTTAATAGGATTATTAAAAACCAGGCACCGATTCATGTGAATTTGCATTCCCTTTAAGGCATGCCAGCAAGAAGTCCATATCTGGTTTGCCCTTCATCCTTTTGAGGGTAACCCCAGACTAACTTTCATATATAAAAACAAAATACAGAGAAGCATTCAACTGAGAATGAACAAAAACTAAAAAAAAATCTTGCTTATTCAAATTCAAAATCAGTTGATCAGAAAGGTTCTGACAAAATTAAAATAACAGTCAAAAATTCAGATTTGGGAAACAGCACCAAACGGTAGGAAATATGACTAAGTGCTAATTGTAGGTTCGAAACGTTTTGTTAGAATTGGGGCCCTCATATGAAACAAGAATAAATGTCGCTTTTCAAACCATATTCGTTGCAGGAACCAATTTTTTATGAAAATACAAATGACTTCAGGCAAGTTCTTCTTGAGGCAGGCTGACAAACAATTGGCATACAGTTAAATAAAAAAAAGATGGTTTCTCTTAACAAATCTGAGAAAGTACTGCTGAACTTTGCAATTGAAATATAGAGATCAACATATTTAAGGTCTATAAGCACAATACTTTGAAAGGCATTGACTAAAGAAAAGGATTCCATTTTGGATTTTCAGGTGCCCATGCATTTATATAAGGTCTAAAACAAATTGCCAAAAATCACTTCTAACTAGAAACAAATGAACAGAAACCAGATTAGATGTGGAGATTAAACATTTTTGAATGGTTTAAGTCTCATTATATTAGTATATCATAAAACAGAATTTATAGGAATGAGACAATGAAATAACTTTTACTAGCACAGTTTCCTATTCAAGTAGAATTTAGTTTTTTTTAATTTTATCCAAGACAACTATAATCAAAACTACCTTATTCTCTAATGGGTCTCTCTTAGATTGGTAATCCTGTTCCATATAGGCCTGATGACCAACATTCTGCATAGGTTAAATAACTTCACACCGAAAAAAGGTTTTATGTAAATCAGTCTCCATTTACTTCTAAAACTACAAATCCACAAGCCATTAAGTAAATCATGCGTTTTATTGCAAAAGAACATCAATTTTTGGATGACCTGTACAATCAAAAGCTGAGAAGTGGTTTTAAACTTTTTTTCCATACAATCTCAAAAACAATAATTGATTTTGCTGATATAAAATGTTACTCAGCATAAACGGAGGTAGAAGAAACCCAATTGTAAATATGCAGGGTATTTTTTTTAGCTTGTATATTTGCATGCATGGATCATATGTAACAATCTCCATCACTTGTTGCAATTTAAAATGTAATTGGCTCTATTCTTTATTATGATACCTTGCAATATATGCTCATGTACACAAGGTCAGGAATACTAAATCTCTTCATTCAAATAAACCATACATTTCAGACTCAAATGATTGTTTTTCAGAGGTAGAGCTGGACATAAAGTAATTAAGTATCATTAATGGTGCTCTCATGAGTTCAAAATTGCATAGTTTGAAGGTAGATAGGTAAGTTCCATTTGCAGTTCTGGAACCTAAATTGTTTTCACAGTGGCTTTAACATCAAGTGTTAAAAAACAAACAAAAAACTAATATGACTGTTGAAAATGTGGATGAAATAGGGAAAGCGAATAACAGCATTAATACAGATATTATGTTTTCCCAAATAGCAGAAAGTGGGTTTTGGAGGAACAAAGTGAGTAATTTGCTCCAGAGGGCGATAACATATGTGGCCCTCATGGTAAAAACTTGAATGCCATTTACAGACAACATTGTATGAATGAGTGCACTCACACAAGCAATGCAACTTAAGTCCTTACAAATTATAATCTTTTTTTCATTTATATATCTCAATATGTGAAGAAGATCTGGTATAGGTATTTGCAAAAGGGAAGGGAATAGGGTTACAGGCAACACATTCCTGTGTGTAAAATTCTCACCTTGCCTTGAGGAGTAATCTTCCATATAACTGAAAATGTCAGCCTGTCAGCCATGGGATTCAAACTGCATAGCTCCTCGCATAAGAGCCTGGGTAGCATTGGGATTACCTGAAAATAAACCATATATTAGATAGCTTACGAACACAGACAGGACAAACTAGAGAACAAATGGATATGGCCTATGGTAAGAAACCAAGAAAATAACACTAGCAAGGTTAGACAGCCCAAAAGACTGATTTTCTAAAGAGGAAAGAAAAAAGGCCAGAAGTAAATAATCTTAAAACACAAAGAATGACCCAAAATCTTTATTGAGTAAGAAATCACAAGGATAAAATGACAGACCAAATACTGTTTCAATACAATCCTCATAGGCCTTTCCTATTCCAACAATGCCTTAGAAAGTTTACTGTAAGAAGTTATACTAAATAGAATTGCCAGATGTCGATCAGGCATTCTTAAAAATTGGGAGAAGACCTCTTATTTAATGTAAAGATTAAATCATAGATTGGAAAATGTGATCAAGTCTTTATGCTAAGTAACATGCATATATGCTCACAACTTCAGGTTATTATGGAAATATGTTACATCTTCCTCCTAATAAATTATTCTGTCTCCCAAAAAAAATCCAACGTACAACACAACTGATCTAAAATCAACATATTTGAAAAATGCTTAAAATTTGTAAAATCTTAAAATATGGTTTCATCATGGTCACAACCATAAGTATCCCCCTGCCAGCCATAATTATTTATATACGAAATAGATTTTATGAACAAAATCCGTCTATTATGGATTAGTTTGTAGTACCAGTTAGGAGAGTGTAAAAATCAAAATGGTTACTTCAGTTTCTTTTTTATTTATAGCAAAATGTGGTGTTTTGTAAACTCTATCAGATTGTCAACTACATCAGACAAACACATTTTCCTCAACGGTTATCAGCAAAAAGAATGTAATACATGAGAATACAAATAATTTAAATTTTTAATATAAAGTCTCAATTTGATAAACAATAAAAAAAAATTAACCAAATATAAGAAACTTCTATATCTTGGCTCATATGGCTTACATGTATAAAGGTAACCCCACAAGTAGGACCCCTCCTCCTAGTGATGTCCAGTGAGAAGAATAAAGGAGAAAAGTGGAGGAAGCCCTTGCTTATACTTAACAGTAAGAAAAAATAAAAAAGCAGTTAAAGGGACACTGAACCCAAATTTTTTCTTTTGTGATTCAGATAGAGTCTGCAATTTTAAGCAACTTTCTAATTTACTCCTATTATCAAATTTTCTTCATTCTCTTGGTATCTTTATTTGAAATGCAAGAATGTAAGTTTAGATGCCGGCCCATTTTTGGTGAACAACCTGGGTTGTCCTTGCTGATTGGTGGATAAATTCATCCACCAATAAGAAAGTGCTGTCCAGAGTCCTGAATAAAAAAAAAGCTTCAATGTTTTCTTTTTAAAATAAAGATAGCAAGAGAACGAAGAAAAATTGATAATAGGAGTAAATTAGAAAGTTGCTTAAAATTGCATGCTCTATCTGAATTACGAAGGAAAAAAATTGAGTTCAGTGTCCCCTTTGAGTTTATATGTGCACTGGCACTCAGTTCTGCAGGATATCATGTATGTATATATACTGGGCTATTTACTATTAGACTCCAATTATTAGGATCTAGTAGTCCAATGCCTTAACTACCTGCCTAGTTAACAACATCCGGGGATGGTCCTGCTGCTTGATATGTATTGGGAGCCACATTTCAGAGTATTCTAAGTGGTTGCTTCTTTAGTTGTAATTTGCATTCATAGCTAGAGTTGCTACACAGACATGGGTAGGTGCTGTATATGTGTATTTTGTTATTTGCCACAATTACAGGGTATTCTTTTTCTGTGCATATTATCTTCCAAGCTTTATAGTTTAAGAGTTTCTCTTCCACCTATACTTCCATGAAGACCGTTTATTATTGTTTCCTCCATTGACAAACGTATACACTTTAGGGGAGGTCCAAGAGTGGTCTCAAAAATACCAGGAGGATAAAATAAAATATATAACAGATTTAGAACAAGTTTTTGTTTGCTTTTAGATATAATAATTTTATGCAGTCCTTGATATTTTCATTGTTATGCCATTGGGATTATTTGCATTGCTGAAACAAATTTTTATCATCTTTTTTAAATCTCAATAAAAATATTTGTAATAATATATATATATAATACATAAACATGTTTATTAATGTAATACCCTCTTTTAGGAATACCATTTTTTCTCTGTGTATATATAAGCAATATATGCAAAGAAAAATTGTATACAGAAAATAGGGTATTACTTTGAGAAACATGTTTATGTATAATAGGATGTTCTAATACAGTGTTACTAGATGCTAAGAGGCCTTAGGCTTTTTCTTATAAAGGATGACATTTTTATATGCAATCTTTACATCCAGATACATTTAAATGTCAAACTTATATTTAATTGTGTGATAAAAACTTATATTTGACAGAACTTTGTAAGCTATGGTGTGAGAGCCTATTGGCTGTGTTTTCAATCTATCACCTTTGGCATAGATTCGCTATAGCTGGATCCAGCCAATGGGTGGGTTGCAATTCACTTTAAATAAGAAGTGATCACACTTGTGCAATTACACCGAATGAAGGGGCATGTCCCTGAAACGCATAGTGAGCTGTGATACTAAACTGGCCAGGCAAGTGTGATTGTTTAATTTAAAACTGCTTTTTATAATTTATTATTTTATTTAGTTCAATTTTACAGTTCACATATACTATGTACTCCTCAGAATAAATGCGGATCTCCAGTCTGATGGGGTGTATGTCTCCAGGAGGCTTAGTAAAGTGTGTGTTTTGCCAACTATGCTCACAAAACCGTAGCCTAGTTTAGCAGTATATAGACAGCTTTTACATGGGGAAATAAGTATTTGAGCCACTTGCATAAAACAAAATTTATGCTTACCTGATAAATTTATTTCTCTTGTGGTGTATCCAGTCCACGGATTCATCCATTACTTGTGGGATATTCTCCTTCCCAACAGGAAGCTGCAAGAGGATCACCCACAGAAGAGCTGTCTATATAGCACCTCCCCTAACTGCCACCTCCCAGTCATTCGACCGAAGACAAGCAAGAGAAAGGAGAAACTATAGGGTGCAGTGGTGACTGTAGTTTAAAAATTTAAAAACACCTGCCTTAAAATGCTAGGGCGGGCCGTGGACTGGATACACCACAAGAGAAATAAATTTATCAGGTAAGCATAAATTTTGTTTTCTCTTGTAAGGTGTATCCAGTCCACGGATTCATCCATTACTTGTGGGATACCAATACCAAAGCTATAGGACACGGATGAAGGGAGGGACAAGGCAGGCGCTTAAATGGAAGGCCTGTAAGACCTTTCTCCCAAAAATAGCAAAAGTATCAAATTTGTAGAATTTAGAAAAAGTATGAAGCGAAGACCAAGTCGCCGCCTTACAAATCTGTTCAACAGAAGCCTCATTTTTAAAGGCCCATGTGGAAGCCACCGCTCTAGTGGAATGAGCTGTAATTCTTACAGGAAGAAAGAGAAGTTGCTGAAGCCTTTTGGCCTTTCCTCTGTCCAGAGTAGACAACAAACAATGCAGATGTTTGACGAAAATCTTTAGTAGCTTGTAAATAAAACTTTAAAGCACGAACCACGTCAAGATTGTGTAATAGACGTTCCTTCTTTGAAGAAGGATTAGGACACAGTGACGGAACAACAATCTCTTGATTGATATTCTTATTGGATACCACCTTAGGAAGAAACCCAGGTTTGGTACGCAAAACTACCTTATCTGCATGAAAGATCAGATAAGGGGAATCACACTGCAAAGCAGATAACTCTAAAACTCTTCGAGCCAAAGAGATAGCCAACAAGAACAGAACTTTCCAAGATAAAAGCTTGATATCTATGGAATGCAGAGGTTCAAACGGAACCCCTGGAAGAACTTTAAGAACTAAATTTAAACTCCATGGCGGAGCAACAGGTTTAAACACAGGCTTGATTCTAACTAAAGCCTGACAAAACGCCTGAAACATCCGCCAGACGCTTGTGCAAAAGAATGGACAGAGCAGAAATCTGTCCCTTTAAGGAACTAGCTGACAATCCCTTCTCCAATCCTTCTTGGAGAAAAGACAATATCCTGGGAATCCTGACTTTACTCCACGAGTAACCCTTGGATTCACACCAATGAAGATATTTACACCATATCTTATGATAGATTTTCCTGGTGACCGGCTTTCAAGCCTGAATTAAGGTATCAATGACCGACTCGGAAAAACCACGTTTTGACAAAATCAAGCGTTCAATCTCCAAGCAGTCAGCCGCCGAGAAATTAGATTTGGATGTTTGAAGGGACCTTGAAGTAGAAGGTCCTGCCTCAGCGGCAGAGTCCAAGGTGGAAAGGATGACATGTCCACCAGATCTGCGTACCAAGTCCTGCGTGGCCACGCAGGAGCTATCAAAATAACCGAAGCTCTCTCCTGCTTGATCTTGGCAATCAGACGAGGAAGCAGAGGAAACGGTGGAAACACATAAGCCAGGTTGAAAGACCAAGGCGCTGCTAGAGCATCTATCAGCGCTGCCTTGGGATCTCTGGACCTGAACCCGTAACAAGGAAGCTTGGCATTTTGACGAGACGCCATGAGATCCAGTTCTGGTTTGCCCCAAAGTTGAATAAACTGTGCAAACACCTCCGGATGGAGTTCCCACTCCCCCGGATGAAAAGTCTGTCGACTTAGAAAATCCGCCTCCCAGTTCTCTACTCCTGGGATATGGATAGCTGATAGATGGCAAGAGTGAACCTCTGCCCATAGAATTATTTTTGAAACCTCCAACATTGCTAGGGAACTCCTTGTTCCCCCTTGATGGTTGATGTAAGCTACAGTTGTGATGTTGTCCGACTGAAATCTGATGAACCTGACCGCAGCTAGCTGAGGCCAAGCCTGAAGAGCATTGAATATCGCTCTTAGTTCCAGAATGTCTATTGGAAGGAGTGTCTCCTCTTGAGTCCACAAGCCCTGACCCTTCAGGGAGTTCCAGACTGCACCCCAGCCCAGAAGGCCGGCATCTGTCGTTACTATTGTCTAATCTGGCCTGCGGAAGGTCATACCCTTGGACAAATGGACCCGAGATAACCACCAGAGAAGAGAATCCATGGTCTCTTGATCCAGATTTAGTAGAGGGGACAAATCTGTGTAATCCCCATTCCACTGACTGAGCATGCAGAGTTGCAGCAGTCTGAGATGTAGGCGGGCAAACGGCACTATGTCCATTGCCGCTACCATTAAGCCGATTACTTCCATACACTGAGCCACTGAAGGGCGAGAAGTAGAATAAAGAACACGGCAGGAATTTAGAAGTTTTGACAACCTGGCCTCTGTCAGGTAAATCTTCATTTCTACAGAATCTATCAGAGTTCCTATGAAGGAAACTCTTGTGAGAGGGGATAGAGAACTTTTTTCTTTGTTCACTTTCCACCCATGCAACCTCAGAAATACCAGAACAATGTCCGTGTGAGTAGTTTAACAAAGAGTAGCAAAAGCACTACACTGGTAGAATAGGAACGCTCAGTATATTACTTTAATATATACAGAAAATGTATTCAAGTTATTTACAAACAGCGTATCCTTTTATATAATTATGTCTGGATACCGTGCATAAATTTATCAAATTTCTGTATTTTTAATAGGTATATACATATATACCCTTTGAGCTTGAGTGCTGGTGCATAATACGACACTAGTTACGAGTATAGTCTATATCATAGAAGATAGAGACTGAAAGAATGCACCTAAGTAGCACTTCAGTTCCTTGTGAAGTTATTAGTATAAATATGAAACTTAAACAGCCATTGTGAGCCAAAGGGTTGAAAGGAAATTAAAACATAACTTTTATTGAATCAAAATTCGATTAAAATATTTTTGTGTAAGTGTGTGTACTTTAAAAACACATAGCAACTTTACTGAAGATAAAAAAGTGGCACTAAATATCAAGTGGATAGATTACCTCTATTTTGAAATATTCTTGGATTATATAAATAGTAAATATAAATCTATCCAATGGATAATTGGCTTGTGTCTTGGGGTATTATACACCACTGTGTAATTCAAAATTCTATCATGCAGACATTCACATATATAGTTGTGCAATCGTTTTAGAAAAGTAAATGACAAATTACTATCAGTGAAGGATACTTAGTAACTAATATACCTGGGTAATTTGGTATTTTTCACTTTCTGGATAAGTGAATCTCTATATAAACATTATTCACGCCTTCAGATAAATTACTGAGTCCCTGATAGTTGCAAGTTCATAATATGGATTAAACTCAACCTTACTATATTGTCCCTTGTGTTGCAATAGATTATATTGTTGGCGTGTATATACAATATATAATTACAGTATAAATTTTTTTCTTTTTTTGGAGTATCAGAAGTGGCTCAAATAGCCTGGATATATGAATATGTATATATTCTTTTGTAATTTAATATATACTGTATAGTTAATCAATTTTTGCAACAGGTTTTTTTTGGTGACTTAGATTTAAGTCTAGCATGTGTAGGTGCTTAGGTGTACGAACTTCAGTGGTGTATACTTTGTGGCAGAAAATATCTCACTTGGTCTATTATCTATTATTTTTAGTCACTTGGCAGACTTTGCATATTTTTACTTTTATAATATACATAATTTAATACATAGAAAGCGGTATTCTGGGTATTTATAAAAGTTTCTTTGAATAATATATTCTATGCAGCCCACTTAATTTATGTATCAATAGCCTGTCGCTGGTGGTTACAGTATACGTTTAGGTAACCAATTATAAGCTCTGGCCGTTATAATTTAGGAATATCCAAAAGTTATTAGTCTTTATTTTCTTCTAAAGTGGCTGTCTTTTGATTTCTTCTAAAGTTAGCTTTTCCAGCTCCATACCGTAGAAATACTTAAAGTTGTATTATGGCACTGTCATTGCCAGTACCCGGCTTTTATGCACTTATGCTATCACCAAGTGATTGGTGCGGTATAAGCTGGAGCTGCCCGAATAGGTGACTAACAGTTATAATAAAGACCCATAATTAGCTCTTCAAAATTGCCACTCGCTAACCGCTATAGCTTTATGATATTTTTATAAAGTTCTAGGGATCTATATCAGTGCGGGTGATTTCACAGGTTAGCGGTTGTAACCATTCTATTAGCCTGTGAATAGCTTTTGACAGTTGCCACTAGCGTTTTTTAAATAAGCCCCAAGGTATTAATGCTAATTTAGACCAATTGCCACTGTACTAATGCATTTAGTTTTAAAGTTTTCTATGCCATTAAAAAAGGAAAAACAACAGGGTATTGTCAGATACCCATCACTAACATGTTTCGCCGATAGCGTTTCGGCTTTTTCAAACTTTGAAAGGCCAGAGCTTATAATTGGTTACCTAAACGTATACTGTAACCACCAGCGACAGGCTATTGATACATAAATTAAGTGGGCTGCATAGAATATATTATTCAAAGAAACTTGTATAAATACCCAGAATACCGCTTTCTATGTATTAAATTATGCATATTATAAAAGTAAAAATATGCAAAGTCTGCCAAGTGACTAAAAATAATAGATAATAGACCAAGTGAGATATTTTCTGCCACAAAGTATACACCACTGAAGTTCGTACACCTAAGCACCTACACATGCTAGACTTAAATCTAAGTCACCAAAAAAACCCTGTTGCAAAAATTGATTAACTATACAGTATATATTAAATTACAAAAGAATATATACATATTCATATATCCAGGCTATTTGAGCCACTTCTGATACTCCAAAAAAAGAAAAAAAATTATACTGTAATTATATATTGTATATACACGCCAACAATATAATCTATTGCAACACAAGGGACAATATAGTAAGGTTGAGTTTAATCCATATTATGAACTTGCAACTATCAGGGACTCAGTAATTTATCTGAAGGAGTGAATAATGTTTATATAGAGATTCACTTATCCAGAAAGTGAAAAATACCAAATTACCCAGGTATATTAGTTACTAAGTATCCTTCACTGATAGTAATTTGTCATTTACTTTTCTAAAACAATTGCACAACTATATATGTGAATGTCTGCATGATAGAATTTTGAATTACACAGTGGTGTATAATACCCCAAGACACAAGCCAATTATCCATTGGATAGATTTATATTTACTATTTATATAATCCAAGAATATTTCAAAATAGAGGTAATCTATCCACTTGATATTTAGTGCCACTTTTTTATCTTCAGTAAAGTTGCTATGTGTTTTTAAAGTACACACACTTACACAAAAATATTTTAATCAAATTTTGATTCAATAAAAGTTATGTTTTAATTTCCTTTCAACCCTTTGGCTCACAATGGCTGTTTAAGTTTCATATTTATACTAATAACTTCACAAGGAACTGAAGTGCTACTTAGGTGCATTATTTCAGTCTCTATCTTCTATGATATAGACTATACTCGTAACTAATGTCCGTGTGAGACCTGGCAACTTGAAAAGTCGACGCCTGTATCAGAATGTCGTCTGAGTAAGGGGCTACTGCTATAGCCCGCGGCCTTAGGACCGCTAGAAGGGAACCTAGAACCCTTATAAAGATTCTTGGTGCCGTGGCCAACCCGAAGGGAAGAGCCACAAACTGGTAGTGCCTGTATTGACCCTCCTGGATCATAGGAAGGATGGTTCGAATAGTCTCCATCTTGAGGGATGGGACTCTGAGAAATTTGTTTAAGATCTTGAGATCTAAGATTGGTCTGAATGTTCCCTCTTTCTTGGGAACAACAAACAGATTTGAATAAAAGCCCTGTCCCTCCTGCGGAACTGGGTGGATCACTCCCATAACTAGGAGGTCTTGAACACAATGTAAGAATGCTTCTCTCTTTATCTGGTTTGCAGATAAAAGTGAGAGATGAAATCTCCCTTTTGGGGGAGAGGTTTTGAATTCCAGAAGATAACCCTTGGACACAATTTCCAATGCCCAGGGATCCTGGACATCTCTTGCCCAACTTGGAAACAAGGAAATGAAGGAATCCGGCACTTTCTTGAAATCTTTAAGAGCACACAGTTTTTATTGGCAGGTAAAAAGAAAAGCAAAAGTAATACATAGCAGCCCCAGCAATTTAGTCATTGCGGCACAGCAAACAAAGAGTTAGCATGGATGGTGGTCACTAAAGCTGACGCGTTTCGGCATCCCCCGCCGTAGTCATAGCATAGATAGTGACCATCATCCTCAAGTTTAAAAAGGGCACTCTTTCACCTCATTGGTTTAAAAGTTAAACACACCTCCAATGTATACTAATAACAATGTTTCTTAATTAGAACATTTCAATACCTAATGTGTGGCAATGCGCTAAATAGAGACTTTGTGTGGAGTATTAATTAATTGTTAGAATGTGGACTTGGGCTATAATGAGATTTAGTTATGTTAATAATTGTAATTTGACAATGTTCTGCTGAATAATATGTTATATACTTGTCTGCTTTTAAATAAGCCTGTTTAACTTTTGAAAGAATTTTTATTTTCTATTAATGTTAAGTTAATTTATTTATATATAACGTGTAAGCCTCTGTATTCTTTTAAACCATGGAACATCTGTTTTGTTCCTTAAGTTATAATATTTTATTAAGAATCAGAATAGAGATAAATGTATATATGTTCTCTATCGTGCTTAAACAGGCTTAGACTTGGCATAATTGTCACAAATCACAAAAATCTCAAAAATCACAAAAAGAGACAAACCTAAGTGAGTACATTATGTATACATGTGCATCCTTTTAGGTGCACACATATGCATATGGAACATAAGTCAGTGGGTATAGATCACTAAGACCCTCTCTCCACTGTGAGTTTAAAGCCAGAAATTGATTAGATCAAATTCACTGTTGAGACCTAATGGTCTTCTGGTCTTAAGTTTTAGGATCCAGAAGACCTCCTCTCTGGCCAACAAAAGATCCCTGTTCCCTCCTCTCTGGGGTCGTGGGACATATTTAATTATGGTCCAGCTCAGTGTTGCTGGACTCTTGTTGTGAGACCACAGAAAATGTGTGATCAGAGGAGCAGTAAGGGTACCAAGTTTTATGTTATTTACATGCTCACGCACTCTGGCTCTGACCTCTCTTGAGGTCATGCCAACATATTGTAAATTGCATGTAGTGCACGTCAACAAGTAAACAACATAAGTAGCCCTGCAATTAAAACATCTTTCATGTTCGAAAGATTCACCTGTTACTGTGCTCCTAAAACCATTTCCTACAGTAAGATGGTTACAAGCTATACAATCTGTGTAATGGCATCTGTAGACTCCTTTGGTATCTAGCCACGAGCTGGATGAATTTCCGGTTTTGGCTTTAGGCATTGTCGGTGCTACCCTATTGCCTATGGTAATTCCTCTTCTGAAAGCGAAGCGACAGCATTTCCTGGACAAATCAGCTAAGCCCTCATCTGCTGAAAGCAGGGGAAAATGTTTAGAAATTATTTTGCAGATGTCTGAGTATTGGTCACTGTATGTGGTCAAAAAGGTAATGTTTTCTTTTGATTGATTTTGAATCGACTTATCTTTGTTCTTATCAAGTAAATCATTTCTATCCTTTTTACTTATTTCTTTCTTGATACCCAGTAACATTTTCTTGGGATAGCCTCTAGAAACTAACCTATTGGTTAGTTCATTGGCCTGTGTTTCAAACATACTTTTATCTGAGCAATTCCTAAGAGTTCTAACATATTGGCCCTTGGCAATGGCTTTAAAGACTCTGTTAGGATGGTTGCTCTTGGCATGTAAGATTGTGTTTTTCGCTGTGGGTTTGCGAAAAATACTCGTGGAGATGAAACCTTTGGTTTCTGAAATGTTACCTTTTAGATTAACATCTAGGTAATTGGTTGTATTAGGGTCGGTTTCAAACGTGAAACTGAGGCCTATATTGTTACTGTTTAAGTACTGAATGAATCTGGGGATCAAATTAGTATCACCTTGCCAGATTAGAATAAGGTTGTCTATGAACCTCTTGTAAAAAGTGATGTATTGTTTGTATTCATTTCTATCTCCATAGATGTGGGACTGCTCCCACCACCCCATATAGAGGTTGGCGTAAGAGGGGGCAAATTTGGCCCCCATAGCAGTCCCACATCTCTGGAGGTAGAAATTATTGTCAAAGCAAAAGTAGTTATGTGTTAAAAGAAAATTAGTTACCCGCAAAATAAAACTGCATTGTTCCTCCTCAAAATGTCCTGAATTTGTTAGAAAATGCCTAATAGCTTTTAGACCTTCTTTGTGGGGGATTGATGAATATAGTGCTTTTACATCTATTGTGACCCAAGTGTTCGTTGTTTTCCAACCCACATCTCTCAAAAGGCCCAATAGATGTTTTGTGTCTGATAAATGGCTTGGTAAGGTCAACACATAGGGCTGCAATATTGCATCCAGCCATTGTGAAAGTTTCTCTGTCAGAGAACCAATGCCACTGATGATAGGTCTCCCATGGACTTCTGTCCCAGGTTTGTGGATTTTGGGCAAGTGGTTAAAGATTGGTCTGACTGGGAATTTAACTTGTAGATATTTGTATGTTTCTTCATCATACATTCCTATCTCCCTTCCTTCATCTAGTAAGTCTAAAAGTTCAGACTCAAAGACATCAGTGGGGTCTTTGTTTAGCAAAATATATTGTTCAGTGTCCATTAGCTGTCGCCTTGCTTCAGTTTGGAATTGATTTTTGCTCATAACCACTATAGAGCCGCCTTTATCCGCGGCTCTAATCACTATGTCATTGTTATTTTGGAGCCTTGTAAGGGCTTCCTTTTCTTTTAATGAAAGATTGGACCTGCCCGAGTTAGAACTGCATTTGTTTGAGAGAGTGGTGAGATCATTCTCCACCCTTTTTTGGAAAATTTCCAAAATTTGACCCCTGTTTTGAATAGGGTAAAAGGAGGAGTTACCTTTAAATTTGGGTAAACTTGGGGTGTTTATAGGCCCCACTGCTCCCAAAGAATGCAATTCTTCTAAGGCTATTACGTCACAGTCTTCCTCAAATGTAAGGTGTGATGTGGTGGTTATTGTAGTGGTCCTATTTATACCAGTGTCAGACTCATCAGTTTGTTTGTAAAATTTTCTTAGTGTCAAATTTCTAATCAACTTGTTCACATCTAAAAGAGTTGCAAACAAATTGAAATTAGAAGTAGGAACAAAACTAAGGCCTTTATTTAAGACCTTAATTTCAAGGTCAGTTAAGTTGTAGTCAGAGATGTTAATAACATTATTCATTACTGGTATTTCGTGTAATGTCCCCTCTTTTGGCTCCTCTGTGGATATCTGTTGGACCTGGTCTGTTCTATTTTGTCTTGTTCCAAAGTTGGTGTCTGGGGGTACTGGTTCTTTGTTGCCTTTTGGCCCCCCCCGTTCATACCAACTGGGCCTAGACAAAAAACCTTCTCAAATTCATCCACATTGCCAGATTTGGGAGTTGGCACATATTTACTTGCAGTGCCTATATTTTGTGTGGATTTATGTGAAGGTTGGGGTGGTAGTTGTGGTGGGGGTGGCTGTGTAGCTGAAGTTTGGACCAAAATCGATTTAATTTTAGGTTTAACTGCAGCTTCTGGTGTGTCATACGTGGGTTCTAGGGAAGGTGGTGCAGACTGAGTTTTTTCTAGGTGTGACTGTTCTTCCTCACCTGAGCTTTGGAACTCATCTGTTGATTCTGCTTCACTTTCGCTGAACCTCACTCTTCTATTATCATACTGGTAGTAATTTCTGCCTCTTCTCCCCCTCCCTCTACCCCTTCTACCTCTATTACCTCTGGGGTATGGTTGGTAACTTCTAGATAAAGACTTGTCCCTCCTATGCCACACATATACTCTGTTTAAGTCATAGTCATTCTGGTCCCTGATGTACTTCCTATGTTTAATCTCTAATAGTAGCTTTTTAGCTTCAGATATACTTTCTGATAAAATTTTATCAAATTTAAGATAATCTTCAAAATCTCTTCTTTTGTTCAATTCTGACTGTGTTAGACCTATCTGGACTAATATTTCCTTTAGTAAAATCGATTTAAATTCAACAATTAATAATATTAATTTCAAAGAACAGTCCGACAGGGTCTGATTCCAGCGTGTAATAAACTCCTTGTCTTCTGTAATGAAGGTCGGGAATTTGTTTAAACGAAGCCCTCTGGGTATCATTTCCATTTCATGATATTTCATGAGTATTTGTATGTCACATTTTGTCTTTAGTTCCCTTTTGAGGAGTAGCTCCATGTCGTCAAATAAAGTGCTTAATGTCAGTTGTGATTTATCTGTGGTAAATATTTTGTCCAGTTCAATATCAGTTCCCTTCCTTTCTGTCGATGGTTTGAGTGAAAATAATTCACATATTTCTTCTAAGTCAGTCATGTTGAAGAGATGAATATCACACAGACTAACAAGGTCTCTTTCTTATTAATTATATTTATATTGTGCTTAATACGTGCAATACTTGTGCACAGCTTGGGGTGCTAATGTTTGACAGTTGCTTGAGACACGCTCTGATTCTTTGTTGTGTCTTATATTTATGTATATGTAGCCAAAACAATTCAGAAATCAAGTTACTCTCGGGAGGTAAAACACTTGTAATCAAGTGCTGTTCACTTAAAGTCCCTATTGTCTCATATCGAGGAGTTTAGGGGAAGCCAAAACCCCTTGGTAACAAGCGTTAAAATACAGTAAGGTTCTCCTGTTCATATGAGGTACAAGGGATGACACCTTTAAAGTTCGTATACACTCAGTCAATAGAAAGCGGTTATGCTGCAGGACTAGGCAAACAGTTCACAATTTTCAATTAAAGCTTATTCATTCAAGCTCATATTTGTATTTACATTGTACTCACAAATTGGATACTTCAGCGTTCGGTCCTGGGGGAACAAGTCTCACTCGTCCGCTGCAGTGTCTCCGGTCATGACCGTTTGTTCCCCTGTTCGAACACGCTGGAAACTTCTCTGCGTGTGAGTATGCGAGTGCGTCCTGGCTTCCCGCGGCGTCTGACGTCACTGAGTGGTTCCGTTCTGGAAGTCTGTACGATAGGCAAAAGGTGTCAATACCCGGAGTGTAGTCCAGATGTCCCGGTAGGCTTGTGGAACTTGGAAACAAGGAAATGAAGGAATCCGGCACTTTCTTGAAATCTTTAAGAGCACACAGTTTTTATTGGCAGGTAAAAAGAAAAGCAAAAGTAATACATAGCAGCCCCAGCAATTTAGTCATTGCGGCACAGCAAGTCTGGGCGAAGAGAGAGAGTCTGCCCCCTACTAGATCCGTTTCCGGATCGGGGGCTGCTCCTTCATGCTGTCTTAGAGGCAGCAGCAGGCTTCTTGGCCTGTTTCCCCTTGTTCCAAGCCTGGTTAGGTCTCCAGACCGGCTTAGACTGGGCAAAAGTTCCCTCTTGTTTTGTGTTAGAGGAAGTTGAAGCTGCGCCACTCTTGAAGTTTCGAAAAAGCCGAAAACTAGACTGTTTGGTCCTTAATTTGTTGGACCTGTCTTGAGGAAGGGCGTGACCATTTCCTCCAGTGATGTCAGAAATGATCTCCTTCAGTCCAGGCCCGAATAGGATCTGTCCTTTGAAGGGAAAGTTGAGAAGTTTAGACTTTGAAGTCACGTCAGCTGACCAGGATTTAAGCCATAGCGCCCTACGCGCCTGAATAGCAAAACCTGAATTTTTAGCCATTAGCGTAGTTAAATGAACAACGGCGTCAGAAACAAATGAATTGGCTAGCTTAAGGGCCCTAAGCTTGTCAATAATATCTTCCTACGGGGTTTCAACCTGTAGAGCCTCCTCTAGGGACTCAAACCAGAAAGCCGCGGCAGCAGTGACTGGGGCAATGCATGCAAGAGGCTGGAGAATAAAAACTTGTTGAATAAAAAATTTTTATCCATTGGATCTAGAAAAGCACAACTGTCCTCGACAGGGATAGTGGTACGCTTAGCTAGAGTAGAAACTGCTCCCTCCACCTTAGGGACCATCTGCCATAAGTCCCGTGTAGCGGCGTCTATAGGAAACATCTTTTTAAAAACAGGAGGGGGAGAGAATGGTACACACGGTCTATCCCATTCCTTAGTAATAATTTCAGAAAACCTTTTAGGGATTGGAAAAACATCAGTGTAAGTAGGTACTGCATAGTCTTTTTCCAATCTACATAATTTCTCTGGGACTACAATAGTGTCACAGTCGTCCAGAGTTGCTAAAACCTCCCTGAGCAATACGCGGAGGTGTTCAAGCTTAAATTTAAATGTAGACATATCAGAATCAGATTGAAGTATCTTCCCTGAATCAGAAAAATCACCCACAGATTGAAGCTCCCCTGCTTCGGCTTCAGTACATTGTGAGGGTGTATCAGACATAGCCACTAAAGCGTCAGAGAGCTCTGTATTTATTCTAGTCCCAGAGCTGTCTCGATTTCCTTGCAATCCTGGCAGTTTAGATAATACCTCTGTAAGGGTATGATTCATAACTGCCGCCATGTCTTGCAAGGTATACGCAATGGGCGCGCTAGATGTACTTGGCGTCCCCTGAGCGGGATTTATAGGATCTGACACGTGGGGAGAGTTAGATGGCATAACTTCCTCCTTGTCAATTTCTTCTGGTGATAAATTTTTTAAAGCCAAAATATGGTCTTTGTAATCTATAGTAAAATCAGTGCATTTGGTACACATTCTAAGAGGGGGTTCCACAATGGCTTCTAAACATAATGAACAATGAGTTTCCTCTATGTCAGACATGTTTAAACAGACTAGTAATGAGACCAGCAAGCTTGAAAAACACTTTAATAACTGTGAACAAGCAAAAAATAAAAACGGTACTGTGCCTTTAAGAGAAAAAAACAATCACAGAAACTGCTAAAACAGTGAAAAAAGCAGTAAATCTTACGAATTTTTTACAGTGTGTATAATAGGCTGAAAGAGCATTGCATCCACTTGCAAATGGATGATTAACCCCTTAGTTTCAAAACCGGATAAAAAAAACGATATAAACGTTTTTAAACAGTCACAACAAACTGCCACAGCTCTACTGTGGCCCTACCTGCCAATACGACGACTTTGGAAGGCACAAAACCCCTTAGAGAGGTCCTATATGTTCAGGGGACTCCTTCAGGGAAGTTGGATGTCTCAAGCTGCAAAAACTAATGGAAAACAGGCCCCTCCCAACCTGTACTCACAGTGAGAGGGCCTTAAAAAACTATCCCTAGGCAAAATCTAGTCAGTCATGTGGAAAAACTGGGCCCCAGAATAAAGTTTTATCACCAATATGAAATAAACGTTTATACACCTCAAGCAAACGTTATATCTATTCAGTAATGGGAGTAAATAATAAAAATATTACCCTTTACAGCAAGCATGATACCAGTCGTTATTAAATCACTGTAATCAGGCTTACCTTAAATAAATCCGGTATTGTCAGCATTTTCTAGCTCATCATTTCTCTAGAAAAATTTAAAATGCACATACCTCAGAGCAGGAGACCCTGCACGCTATTCCCCCAGCTGAAGTTACCCATCTCTTCAGTTATGTGTGAGAACAGCAATGGATCTTAGTTACAACCTGCTAAGATCATCAAAGACCACAGGCAAACTCTTCTTCAACTTTCTGTCTGAGGCTAAAATAGTACAACTCCGGTACCATTTGAAAATAACAAACTTTTGATTGAAGATAAACTACATTAATGCACCAAATCTCTCTAGCTGCTTCCCTTGTCGAGAGCTGCAAGAGAATGACTGGGAGGTGGCAGTTAGGGGAGGAGCTATATAGACAGCTCTGCTGTGGGTGATCCTCTTGCAGCTTCCTGTTGGGAAGGAGAATATCCCACAAGTAATGGATGAATCCGTGGACTGGATACACCTTACAAGAGAAATACTATGCCCTAGCTAATAAAAAAAGGGACAGCTAGTTTCTATAGTAGTATATTACTTTTATTATTTCTGCTCCTAGAGTACTAATCATCTCTATTAGCAGAGGAACAAACTTGATGTTGATAGTTAAGTTAAAATAGTGTATTTACTTGTGTAATAATAATAGTGTATTTAGGATTTACTTATGTTGAAGAGTTAGCAGGCTGTGATTGTTATTAGAACTGCCAGAAATGTATTTTCTGGGTCTATTACATGTTAATGAGGTTATAGTTAAAGTGATATATATATATATATTTTATAATTACCAATTAGTTGACAAAGCATTTTAGCATTTATCCTAACCTAGGAATTAGATTAGATGTTATTTGAATCTGGGGTGATACATTCATGGTTTCTGTGAGCTGGAATTACACATACTTTTAATTTTAAATGTATAGCCTGTGTTCCTGGTCACCAACTTATGTTAGGGTTGAACATGCTAGGTAAGCCTGCCTTTAACAATTCCTGATTTCTATTTTTTAGCAGCCACAATATAGACTTGTAAAGAACTCTTCAAGCCGTGTCTATAAATAAGTAAATTCAGTATAGCTGTAGAATGCTCTATGTTTTAAGAAATGCTATTGTGCCATTTTCTACTTAAATTGAGTACTCCGCTAGAGCCAAGAGCCCTAATTTACTGAGTTTTGCATAGCGTATATTCTCATGATGCGTTAAATGATATAGTCCCCTTAATTGTAGTGTTGAGGAGCCTTGAGGTTAGGGTATTAAAGAGCTTCAAATTTGACTTAAATATCTATAGATTTCAAGTAATAACACCAAAAATGGTTAATATGTGGGCTCATTGTTTTGAGCTAATTATTGAGTGTTTTTAGCTATTAGCTATTCTGTGTTACATCTAGCCTGCTGATGAGCATAAGGGTTCACAACATGCTTATTTAAAGCTTGTGGCATACAGACAATAAGGGATTTGACGTTTTATAGTCTTGATTGTTACATTATCTCTATGTCTAGTCACACAAAGAGTTACTGAATGCCACCTTATTTGTTGGGTTTGATAACTGTTGATATTCAGGTCAAATATACAATATTTTCCAAGGTCCATGAGTGACACAATAACTTTTCACAAAACAGAAAAAATGAAGTTCTTATTGTGTTTATTTACTTTTGACACCAATATCTCTGGATGGTTTTGATTTGGTTTTTCTGTTAATTTTACTTACTAGAGAGTGTGTTGAAATATTATTTTTCTCATGATCGGTAAGCATAATGAGGTCCACCTACAGAAAAGTTGAACCCATGTTCCATACACCAGGAAATTAAAGCCTTCCAAACCTTGTGATTAATTTTTCTCATCAAAGGTTTACGGACCTGAAACAATGACAGAATCAGAAAAACCACTCTGCCTTAAAACTATGCGTTCAATCTCCAAGCCATCAAGTTTAGAGATATAAGATCCTGATAAAAAAAATATTAACATGAGACTGAAGAAACCTTCCCCTGGCAGGCTTTGATCTGAAATGTATTTGATATGCTTGTTAAATAATGCTCAGAAACCAAGTCCCCTGAAAAAGACGTAATCTGCCCCCTACCAGAAAATCTAGATTGGGGCTGCACCTTCATGCAGATTTGGTAGTGGAAACAGGCTTTATTGACTGTTCAGATCTGTTACGATTAGGGTTTGTCTTCCAGGAGAAAGAACCTTGCTTCTATAAAGGGATGGAGGATTTCTGGTTCTTAGATTGACAAAAGTAACGATAATGGTTAGAAGCCCTGGATTTATCCTTAGACTTCTTATCCTGTGGGAGAAAGGTACCTTTTCACCCTCAGTTACTTTAGAAATAATGTCATCCAAACCAGAGCCAAACAATACATTTCCTTTAGAAGGAAGTCACAGAAGTCTAGATTTAGAAACCATGTTAACAGACCATAATATCAACCATAAGACCCTCCTAGTCAAAACTACCAGTGACATTCTTAGCATTGATCTTAATAACATACATAACAAAAGCATCACAAATGAAAGCATTAGCGGTTTTTAAGAGTTTCAATTAATTGGAAAACTCTTCACAATAACAATCTTCAGAAAGTTGCTCAGATATACCCTCACACCACAGTGTAGAAGCTGCAGCAACACAAGCAATAGCAAAAGAAAACCGGCTTGCAAAAAGACCATTCTATGAAAAGATTCTAATTTACTGTCTCTAAAAGAGGTACTATTTTCCAGAGGAATAGTAGTAAGAGTAGACAAAGTAGAAAAAGCCCATCTAGAATAGTTACCAAAAGCTCTAAATTAGCAGAAGGTAAAGGAAACATCCTCTTAAATCTTTGAGCAGGATTAAGAGAGAATACCAAGTTTGGACCATTCTTTAGAAATTATCTCAGAGATAGTATTAGCCACTGGAAATACCTGTGTACCTCTGTGACTAAACAGAAGGCTTAAAAATGTAATTTCAGCTGTTTAAAAGACAAAGCATTCATTAAATCTATTGTGGACATAAACTGCCCTTGCTGAACAAAAAAAAAATTCAATCTCCAAGCAGTCAAGCTTAGAGATTTGAGATCTGGACAGAAAAACTGACCTTGAGACAAAAGGTACTGCCAACAAGGAAGAGGCGAAGGCAAGCAACTGACATCTGAACTAGATCTGCATACCAAACCCTGTGAGGCAAACCTGGAGCAATCAGAATGACTGATGATTCCTCTTGCCTGATCTTGGAAATTACTCTCGGAGGAAGAACCAGAAGAGGAAACACATAAGCAAGCTGAAAGGATCAAGGAGCTACCAGAGCATCCACAAACTCTGCCTGAAGATCCCTGGTCCTCGCATAGTACATGGGAAGTTTGTAGTTTAAACAAGAAGCCTTCAGATTAATCTCTGGGAGACTCCAAAGGATGCAGAGACATGACGGCTGAGAAAATCTGCTTACCATTTCACTCATGGAATATGAAAAGCAGAAATTAGACAAAAATTGGCTTCTGCCAATGAGAGAATCGGAGAAACTTCCCTTCAAGCCTTCTCAGATCTGTTAAAGAAACCAAATCTATGTGTACCCCCAGAAAAGTAACTTTTGTCTGAGGAACTAAAGAATTCTTTGGAAAATTGATCTTCCAACCATGTTGTTGAAGAAACAACAAAAGTCTGCTAGTGTGAGATGCTAAATGTAAAGAGCTTGAACAAAGATATTTTCCAGGTAAGGAAATACAGCAAGTAAGGAACTACAGACAGAAGGGTACCCAGAACCTTTGAAAAGGATCTCGGAGCTTTAGCCAGACCAAATGGTAGAGCAACAAACTGAAAATGCATTACTTGTGAATGGGAGCATGAAGAAAATCATCCTTTACAACTAGATATTATATTTAGAACCCAGGCATCTGAAACAGACTGAAATCAGGCTTCCTGATAAAGGCACAGCCATACCACTCGACCAGAGTCTCTGGATCGGGTGCCGTACCATCATGCAGACTTGGAAGTAGAGGTAGATTTTTTTTTTAGATTAAATAGGCTTCCAGGCACAGCCCGAGGGACCTTGCTTTACAAGAGGAGAAAACAGATTTTTGTTCCCTGTTTTGATGAAAGGGACAAAAATGATTAGAAACCTTAGACTTACCCCTGGACTTCTTGTCCTAAGGAAGAAAGGCTCCCCTACCTCTAGTAACGGTAGAAAATAATAGAATCCAAATCAGAGCAGAACAATTTCTTTCCTTGAAAAGTCTAGATTTAGACACCGTTCAGCAGGCCATGATTTAAACCATAAAGCTCTTCTGGAAGGAGCTGCCAAGGGCATACACTTGCCATTAATCTTAATGATGTAAAATACAGCATTACAAATAAATGAGTTAGCCTATTTAAGCAAAAAGGTTAAAAAAATCTTTACTAGCAGAAACATACTGCTCAAAAAAATTAAATTCGCTAATATGCACGAAAAAACCCAATGTGTGCTATATAGAGGGCATGTGTGCGCTACTCCAATGTGCAATAAAAAATGTACCTAAGGAGCACGAAAACAACCCCGACATGTGCAAAAAAGAGGACCCGACGCGTACAGACCCAGGCAGGAAAAAACAAACATTAATATACATAAAATCCCGACCTGCACAAAACAATTTAAATATAATCGAATTTTAAAGGGGAATAACAAAATAAAAACAAAATGAAAATTTTGTCCCAGGGATATAGACTGGAAAAAAATTGCTTTAAATATGCAGACTCAGTAACTTATGTACAAAAGTATAAAATGGATATATAGCTATATAAGTCTCTGCTTAGAAAACTTATGCAGAAATTAAGACATATAAAATACCCAGGACACTCTGTGGGATTTATCCTGAACAAATGCCCATAAATTAGCGGCAAGCTACAACAACGCTTTTAAAAAGGGCACTGTGACAAAAGAAAAGAAGGTGCTTCAATTGCACAGTTTTATGGAAATGATATGTTATTATGTAGACTTTTCCTGAATAAATTAAAGAAATCATCATTAAACTTTGAATTTGAGTAGCTTATGCATGGGCACTGATGTAAACTCCATTTTACAGATGTCAACTGTCAGATTGATTATTAAAAGAATGATATGGAAACAAGATTTTACACTAGGAAAAAAAAGGTTAATCCACAAAATACTTGTTATTTAACACCACGTGCATTTCACTTGTTTTCAACATGTTTATATTTGTCATATATGTGTCATGCTATATTAAAGCGTTACGGAGAAGCAGACAAACACCTTGCTTCATTGTAAAGACAGTCTTTTGATAATCATGGTTGTATATCCCCATTTTAAAGAGATCTATATTCAAGAATGTTAATACAATTGATAGACTAATTGCAGGTTTCACTTAAAGAAATGCTTAACTCCCTTTGTGTACAGTATATATAATCATACATTTTGGCTCTGACTGTTTGAGCAAGCATGAGATCTTATTTTGTTTTTTAAAAATGCATTTTTAAAAAAATTAAAATTAATAAAAGTGAAACTATTAGATGTACCATAGATGAAACTTAATTTTATATGTATTTCTATTCAAGTTAAAGGGACTTTGTAAATATTCTCCCTTTTAATGTGTTCCCAGTGGTCCATTTTACCTGCCGATATATTTAATTGCTTGCAAGCAACTACTTTTTTGTTATTTGAAATAGCTAATTTTGCCTGTTAAATTTTTAGTGTAGGTGGGGATACGAGTAACAAACATTCTTTGTGAAAAATCTATGTAAATAGTAGGCCTTGTCACTGATTAATCTCATAGTGTGAGGGTGAGAGGGAGAGGGATTTCAATACCTAACAAATACTTGCAGGCTCAGCCCATTATTATGGGCATGTCCTAGGTGGTGGTTTTACTACGACTTAAAATACATAAATAATTATGAAGAAACAATTTCCCATATATTTAATACTCTGCAGTAGGTATAACGATATAATTGGAACTAAGGGGAAACCAATTTAACAGTACAGTGTACCTTTAAGTGTTTTAATATGACCACAATTGCTCTATGGACCACTAACTGTAAGGCAGCCTAATTATGTCCTACATAATAGTTTTTTCCTTTAAATAATATAAACATTTATATAAAAAAAGAATAGCTGTGCATAATACAATTAAACAACAAAGAACAGGTAATAAAATCCAGTTTTGGAGCCAATGCATTAAGAATACACATACATAAGAGAATAAAGATTGGTCCTTACACCAAGGTCATGACTAATGTAATAATAATTGCATAGTTTCTTTTACTATTCTATTCTGTACTTTGATTAAAAGCAGTTTGACGTGTGGAAGTGAATTATTGTCGACATGGCTACTGGGATAAGGAATCAGATAAGCCGCTTCCTCCATAACAGAAACAATTTTCTAAACTAGAATTCTTTAACAGTGGTCATAACTAATTTATATGCATGCTTCTCTGCTACGTGATCACTGGCAGACTGAACATAGTTGATGACTGGACCACACAAAGCAAATACAATGATGGGAAAACTAACAGCACTAGGAGAAAAAACATGCTAACCTTGCATTGAAATAATAAGATATTATGCTGTGTGATAGCCAATATGTGGTACATCTATTAAATGTGCCCTGACATCCTTTTAAGGGTGAGATCACAAAAACTGATAAAATTACTTGGCAATAATATATTATTGAAAAAAAACCTTATAATATTTTTTGTTGCACTTTATAAAAATCAGGCAATAATGGTAGTCAACGTACATATCAAGATATTGTGAAAACAACAGGGCAATATATTCCCCTACAATTTGCCTTTCTTATCAATATATTCCAAGTGTTCTTATAAACTTTTACACTTTGGAACTATGTATAAACATGCTTTTTGTTAATTACATAATTTGAGCATGTAAGGATAATTATAATGAACAATGATCAGGGATTTTAAATTATATTTTCATATTTAAAATATCTCCTTTGTAAATAAAGCTCAGTAAGGCTTCTTTTGAGTAAACACTTGTGCACTCGTCGTCACTAATTTGAGGCCTAAGAGATTATTTAATTTAGATTTTTTTTATTCATGTTACATAAATAAAGCCACATGAAAGTGTTGTAGCTTTTCTTTATAATTACGCTACTTAGTAGGTGATAGGGATGCACCATCTCAAACACTTCAAAAGCTTTGAGTGCCGTATGCATCAAAAGATAGTTTATCAAAATATTGCTAACATAATCACTCACAATAGTGTCTTCAAGTTATTTTTAAGTGCAAGGCTGATTGCTAATTGATATTTTTGCTGGAAGATATGCTTCCTGATGATTACTATAGTCTTGAACAGGGGTAAATTGTATTGTTCCACTCCAGCATTGTTGAATCGATTTTTGTTTTAAAATGTGTTACTGCATCTCGAGGGTTCCTCAATTTGCTCATATTCCATCCCTTGCATACCATGGAAAAATATTAGCATGAGTTATTTGAATAATTTCTTCTTTCGACATTTTATAAAATCTTTGTAATGGCTGGGTGAATTTCACCATCATGGCAGTCTCACAGAAGGCTGCCCTCTACTAAGCATCAGATGGGTGTGCTTTGTGTTAATCTCTTAAATGTTTATTCTCAGAAACTCCAACATTGGGTGTCTTGGTTGGCTTGTCAAGAGGACTCTAACTTCAGTCTCAAGAATAAATGAGTATATATTTGTATCTTCTTTTTTTTTTTTTTTTTTAAAAGAGCTTTATTGAATGAACATGTTTTACAAGTTGTAGATATACATTACATAGATCAAGTTGTATACAGTAAGTGATATTCATAAGTCTGGAGCTTCAAACCTTATACAACTCCTAAAGGCTCCAATAAGTATGTTTCTTATGTTCATTACATATAAAGAATAAGCAATTATTTATAATTAGTAACATTTGCTTATATCATATGCTAATTACTTTTTTGATAGGCCAGCTGCACCAAGCCAATTCTGCTTTAGATAAGAATACTCATATTCCCTGACTCATAGAACACGAGTTAACTGATAGTACAGCTAGCCCATCCAAATGTCCACTATAATAGTGGATCTGAAAGTGAAGAGAGAACAGAAGAAGCCGTACAGGCGCCCAGAGAGAAGAAAAGGAGGAAGAGGGAAGAGAGAGAAAAAAAAAAAAAAAAAAGGGGGGGGGGGGGGGGGGGGGGAAGAAAGGGAAGTGTTAGTTATGGATGTGAATTTAAATAAGGCCAGGCAATAACTGATTACATTTATGAGTTGTTTATGACTCCGGAATCATTATCCTAACAGAATTTGTATCTATATTGGTTTACCCTCCCAGAGCAGTGACATATATTCATGGGTGACCAGTTTACCCGCTTTGAAGTAGTGATACCTTTCCAAGTTCAGCAAATCTCTCACCCCACTTCTCCACTCTCCCACATCTGGGACTTGTGCTGATTTCCAGTATTTTGGGACCAAGCTCTTAGCACAGTTCAACATAAGTACGAGCAATCTTTGCTTTGCCTCTTCAGAGATCTTAGGGAGCTTATGCAGCAGTAGATAATATGGGTCTGGAGGTATAATGATGGACAGTATTCTGCTACATTCTGCAAACACTCCCTCCCAGAACGGTTTTACGAGTGGGCACGTCCACCAAATGTGGAGCAATGTACCCTCCTCTTCGCAGTCTCTCCAGCATCCCCCTCCCGTGTGAGGGTAGATCTTTTTTAGCCTTTGGGGGGTGAGATACCACCTACTTAGAAACTTGTAATGCATCTCCTGCAGACGGGCTGATACAGAAGTTTTTTTTGCTTTATCAAAGATTTTCAGCCACTCCTCAGTGTTTATATCCCTACCAAATTCCTTATGCCAAGCATCCACATAGGAAGGCAGAGTGCCCTCTTCTCTAACCAGCAGCATCTTGTAAAGCCTTGACATTAGATGAGTCTGTACTCCCTCTGTGGTGCAAAGCACCTCAAAGGGGGTTTTCTGTCTGGAGAATGATGCTTTGTCTTTAGTGCTGTCATAATAATGATGGAATTGCGCTGTCCGAAACCATGATCTAAACATCCAGTCATCCCACTCAACCAGCTCTGCCTGGGGTCTGACCTTCCCCTGATGAATTGCGTTGGAGATGGCTGCGTCAGCTAGTGTATAAATTGAGCTTTGGCTGTATGGTCTGTTAGCCAGGCCATTGTCTGGGTTATCTCGGACCGGTGTGACTGGGGCTTTCATTGTTGAGATTTTGCTCTCTACTTTTATAAGTTCATCACATGTCCTGAAGACATCTCCCATCATGGGATATTGCTTTATCTTCCCAGGACGCTTGGAGGATGTAACCCAGACTAGTGAGCCCACATTACTCCTCTGCAAAATGTCATTGTCTAGTCCTACCCAGGCTTTACTGGGGGAGTTGTGACACCATTCCACCAGGCGCTGCAGACCTATGGCCTTGCTATAAGTGGGGAACTCCTAGCCCTCCTCTGTCCCTTGGGAGATACAGCGATCTCCTGTTCACTCTAGGTTTGATCCCGTTCCAGATGTATGTTTCAATGGCCACTTGCACCTGATGCATTATATGTGATGCAATCAAGAGTGGGACCGCCTGCATGATATACAAGACTCTAGGTAGAATATTCATCTTGGCGACGTGTATACGTCCAATCCAAGATATGGTTTTGTTTTTCCATGCATTTGTGTCACGGGTAATATCGTCCCTAATGCTTTTGTAATTAATATCGGCAATTTCTTTAACCGTCGGTGCAAGTGTGATGCCAAGGTACTTCAAGCGTCCCGGAGCTATCTGTAGAGGACCTTGTGTCCGCAGTGTATCAATGACACTCTGTTGTTCTGTAATGTTGAGGATCTCCGATTTGGCCAGGTTAAGAAGGAAGTCGGACACTCTCCCGTATTCTTCGAACTCAATGATAGCAGCTCGGAGAGAAGAAGTCGTGTTGGTCAATGTCAGCAGAATGTCATCTGCGTACATCGCCAATTTATGTTCTGTGTTACTTATTTTAATGCCCTGGATGGCTGGGTTGGCACGGATCTTGCACGCTAACACCTCCACCACCAGCGCAAACAGCAGCGGTGAGAGGGGGCACCCCTGTCTGGTGCCGTTCATGATTTGCAGTGGCTCAGAGAGAGTACCATTGACCCTCACTCTCGCCGAAGGCGATGAGTATAAGGAGAAAGTTTTTTGGATAAAACCCGGTCAGAATCCAAATTTCCCAAGTGTGTTCCTCATAAACATCCAATTGACCCGATCGAAGGCTTTCTCCGCATCCGTTGACACTAATGCCAACGGTGCGGATTCCGCCCAGGCATGTGAGATCAACTGAATAACCCGCGAGGTATTATCCCTTGCCTCTCTGGATGGGATAAAGCCAGTCTGGTCTACAGATATCAGGCGTGGCAAAAAGTTTCTGAGTTGGTTAGCGATAAGCTTTGCTAGAACCTTGACATCCGAGTTGAGAAGAGATATTGGTCTATAATTCCCAGCTATCTCAGCAGACTTACCAGGCTTGGGAATTACAGTGATGAATGCCTCAAGCATTGTGCTGGGCAGTACCGGGTTCTCAGTTAGATGATTAAACATTTTGAGCAAGTGAGGTGTCAGCACATCCAGGAAGGACTTGTAATATTTTATGCCAAATCCATCTGGACCCGGGCTCTTACCCGTAGGAAGGTCCTTGACTGCCAGTGCTATCTCTTCTGCTGTGAAAGGCCTCTCCAATATGTCTGCCTCTTCTTTAGTCAGTGTAGGGGTGTCAACCCTTCCAAGATAGTCTGTTATCTCTTGTTCCAGAGCAGGGGTCGCCCCCAATCTTGGTTCCTGACCACTGGGCTGGCGGATATTATATAGGGCCTCATAAAAGTCCCTAAACACATTTGCAATTGATTGCCCGTCTTTTTGCATGTTGCCGCTTTTGTCAGCAATTTCATAGACATATGTTTTAAGTTTTCGTCGTGCAATGGCACGAGCCAGTAGTTTCCCGGCTTTGTTTCCTTGTTCAAAAAACCGTTGCCTGAGTTTCAGAGCTTTAGCCTGATTCTCTGCTTGTAGATGTGACAAGAGTGCTGTCTTAGCCTCAGCTAGTTTCTGCTTTAAAGTTTCACTCCTGGGTGAATCCTTGTGTGCTTGTTCTGCTTTTGTGACTTTGGATAAGAGGGTGTCATATTGTTCTCTCTTTTTACGATTTTGCGCCACTTTATGTCTGATCAGGATACCTCGGATCACGAATTTATGCGCCTCCCACACCGTGGTATGGCACAACGAACCATCCGAGTTGAGCCTAAAATATTCGTCAATACCATTCCGCAATTCCTGATTAAGTACAGGATTGTCAAGCATGGTATCATCCAGTCTCCATAAAAAGGGTGTAGTCGGTATTTCAGGCCAGTCAATAGAACATTTCACTGGCGCATGGTCCGACCATGTGATCGGTCCGATGATGCTGCTGGCTATCAATGAAAGCCCTGCTGAGTCAGTAAATAGATAGTCAATTCTTGTGTACTTCCCATGTGGATGGGAATAGAAAGTATAATTTCTAGCTGTAGGGTGAAATGTGCGCCAAATATCATGCAAAACCATTTCCCTCAGTGTTTTAGTTAGGTGCTTAAGTACTTTGAGGGGGACGCTGGAGAGACCATCCGAGGCATCTATTTCAGGATTAAGTGAGGCATTAAAGTCCCCGCCCACAAATAGGGTCCCTTTCTCTAACTCCATGATTTTACGTGTCACTTTCCTAAGAAACATGTCCTGTGAGGAATTTGGTGAATAGATATTAACCAATGTGACATGTTTAAAAAAAATTGTCCCAGTCAATATCAGATATCTGCCTTCAGGATCTTTGTGAGTTTGGTCTAGTCTGTAAGGTACCCGTGAGTGAATCAGAATACCCACCCCATTCTTTTTTGAAGGCCCTGAGGCAAAATACGCCATTGGGTAATGGTGACTATACTATTTGGGCTCGCTTAGTCTGGAAAAGTGAGTTTCTTGTGTGAGGACTATATCCCCGCCCATTTTATGGAGATCTCTAGTGATCATGGACCGCTTTCCCGGGCTATTGAATCCTTTCACATTTATGGTAATGAGATCTATGGGGCTAGGCCCTCTACTTCTCTGAGGTGGGGTCATTGTAATGCCTTCAGTTAAGGGAAGGTGAGAGGGGGTTAAGGGTGGGAAAAGGGGGAAGGTGAGAGGGGGTTAAGGGTGGGAAAAGGGGGAAGGTGAGAAAAAAAAATTAGGGTTTTCTGCGCAGTTGTTAGAGGAACAGTAAAATGTTAGTAATATGTTGTGAGAATATCCTCTAGACTTAAGATTTTATAGGCAGGGTGAGACAGGTAGGTGTCTAAACCCTCAAAATCCACCAAGAAAATCTTCCTCCAGAAATTAAAGTGAGATTAGAAAGAAAGAAATAGCAATCTAATCCTCTTACCTGAAATAAAGTTAACTAGGGGTAGTAGCCCCATTACTCTCAGTTCTTGATAAATACATTTAAATAAAATAAAACTTTTGTAGGTAAATGCAACCTGAAACTTAAACCTATTAGTGCATTTGCATAACGAGAAAAAGAAAAACTCAAACATTTTCAGACAATAAGACCTTGCCCTATACCCCATCGCCATAATTATTCATAGTAAGTGCCTGTGCTCATTTCCTGAGTTCTAAATAGCTACATACAAAGACCCTACTATAATGGAGACTAACAACTGTAATAGCAGCTATATTCACTGTATCCTTTTCCTCTGTGCTTAAAGTTTTAAGCTATGAAGGTCATAACTGTTCTGCCTAATGACAGTTATATTAGCTAAACCCTCCATTAGGCTTTCCATAAATTTTATAACATGTCCCAAGAAAATGACTTACCCAGTCCTGATACCTCCCATGTGCCATGTCTCATTTCTGACCTGTATTGGATACTCGTATGAACCGCATAGTTAGAGATATATTATAAACAAACAGTACAACATTACTTATTTCTTCACAATGATTTAAACTGTACAGGAGTGTGCATATGACAACCATAAGTGAGCAATATAACATTACAAACCCCTTACTATCTAACCATACTGTTCAAAAGCATGTATAAGGTGGCTATGAATAATCTTACATGGCTACCTTTTCTTCATTTCTATCTGCCTTTTATATATAACATTGCTGTCTATGTTATCCAGAAGTTTGGGTCTCCTGCTGCGGCTGGTTGAAGTCTCCATGCATAAGATTCAGTGTAGCCACCACTGACACCCCTGCACCTGTATAAATATTAGGGAGTCAATGTGATAAAGGTAGTCCCCAACATTTAGTGGCAGACATGCTTCTCTAGGTATGGCAGAGGTTTTCATCATGCCGCAGTGCTTTCTGATAGGTGCAGAAGGATGCATGGTTCTTCGGCGTCTGTCTGATTAGCAGCTTGTTATTGTAGATTGGGCACCATGGGGCCCGGCCGGATAATGATTATGTTTCTGTTCTTTGCCTCTGTATTTGGGGCTGGGTAGTCAGCTAATTAAGGCACTATTGTTATAGGTAGAAGTTAGCCTGTCTGACAAATGGGTATGGGCATGTCTTTAGTAAACAAGAAGGTTAGTGAGTCTGACTGTGCATACAGCGCCCATATTCAGTCTTGACGAGCCTCCTCTTCATGTGCCCCCTGTGCTGGAGGGGCAGGGCCCAACATTCTATCAAGAGGCCGTATCTGCAGGCCTAAGGTCTGGTTAAATGCTGGTAGGTCAGCTGGGGATTTAAGAGTGGCTGTTGCTCCATCTTTGGAGGCAATAAGGCTGGTAGGAAATCCCCACCTATACGGTATGTTCTGAGCTTGGAGTACAGTTGTGACATACCGAAGGTCCCTTCGCTTTTGAAGAGTGGCTGGACATAAGTCGGTAAACACTTTAATCTCTGAGCCCTCATATGCGACATGTTGTTTATTTCTAGCATGCTTTATGATCTCCTCCTTGTCGCGATATGAAAGAAGTTTAACAATAATGTCCCTTGGTGGGGCTCTGGATGGCGGCTTGGGCCTAAGTGCTCTGTGTGCACGCTCAATCAGTAAATCTTCAGCCCTAGGAGTGTTCTTTATAAATCTAAACAGTCCCTGAATATACTGCATTATATCTGGTGGGCTAATAGACTCAGGTACCCCTCTGAGGCGCAAATTGTTGCGTCTACTCCTGTTTTCCAGGTCTTCTATTCTTTCTGTTAAGCTGTGTATAGTAGTTTCTTGTGACTGGATACAGCTAGATTGATGTTGCAAGTCTGCGCGCAGAGTTTCTTGTGCATCTTCTAGAACTACCACTCTGTGATCTATTGCTGTAAGGTTTTGTGTAAGTTCACCAAACATTCTCTTAACATCAAGCATTGCTTCCCTTATATCATGTTAAGAAGATAAATGCTTTAAGTCCTCTTTTGTAACATAGCTACTCAGTGGGTTCTCTGTCTGATGTATCTGCGCCACAATTTCCTCACCACCTGGTCTAGCTAGATCTTTTGTCGTGTTTACTGCTGTTTCAGGCTGGATGAGGTAGCTTTCCAAGCTGGTAGGTTGGGATCCCTTAGTGGGTTTGGACACTCGCCTATTAGCCATATTTCTGTGTATAGCAAGGCACGCTCTTTTAGGTTTGTTATTTAAAAAGAAACCGTTGCAAACCTCTAATATAAACCAGCAATGATACGGTGCCAGTGGCCTCCTCTTTGTTAAAAGTGGCCCAGCTGTTGTCAGTCCTTTGAGGTCCCACTACTAAGTGCTGTGAGAGGTGTATTAATGTCTCTTCACTTAGGCGGTAATGCCCACGATCCGAGTCTAGCCAGATCAATGCTAAGCAGTTCTAAGAGGCTATGTGTAGATGAGTAAGGCGTTGTGTTAATTACCTTATCGGTCGATCCAGCCCGTTATCGGACCGTGTTCCTCACAGGATCACTGACAGAACGCGTGCTTTATGCGTTCACGGCCTGTTTTCTGTTGCGTCCGCCAGACCCATGCCCGGCTTCCTTTGGCCAGATTGTGCTTTACCCGGGCTCCAAATTATTACAGCCGAGTCCTCCTTTTCTCCAGCTCCTTTGCCTAGGGACTGTGCAGTTTCTCTGTGCTAGCGCTAGGTAGTCGGCGTTCCGGTCTCACCAGGGAGAGTAGGCCCCAAGTGCGCCACCAGCTTGCCCGTCCTCTATGTCAGTTTTGCCGCAGTAATGGGGTAGTCATCAGAAGCTAATGTGATCCGGTGCTCATTATGCTATATATGGTGCTGTTTTATATATTACAGGTTGCATTACTCTGTGTCTGAGAGTTTTGGAGCTTCAGAGCTCAATCAATGTGCGGCCATTAGGTATCGTGGCCAGGCTCCGCCCCCTCATATTTGTATCTTCTTTAACTCTGCAACAAGAGTTAATTACACTTTTGTAAACATGAATCAATAATGTCTTCTACAAGAACATGAAGGTAAAATGAATGGCCTTAGCAATTTCAGACAGCAAGTTTGTTAAGAATCCAGTTACTGACTAGAGCAGTGTTTATTAATTCTAGTCCTCAAGGCACACATGCCAGATATCCATGCTATCTGAATTAGAGCACAGATTAAATATTAATTTCAGGGGTGAGGGCAGTTTAGTAACCATGACTTGAGGATATGCAATAAATCAATATAAATTCATATGTGATTGCATCCATACAGAAAAGACACTCCAAAAACAACTAAACGAGTAGGAAGACAGGGGATGGAGCTAACTGGAAAAGTGAGAGGTAGATTGGTTGACCAGCTCCATTTCAGAAAGTTAAAATAATTCTCTACAATTCACCTCCTGGACATTTATCCTGCCTAATTATCCCTCTAAATCACCGTCTCACTCTGTCATACTATTTGTCATGGCAGGTACTAGTTGAGCTAATCTACCTGGGTCTTACTGACGACTGGAGTGCAGCTATGTGCACATTTGCATACCCTGAGTTCAGTGACTCACGTGAGGATAGTCGCAAATTTCTCCAGTAATACTGTGCCCCATTCAGTCTGGATCTTGTATTTGGTGAGGAACTGGCGCCTGAGATTGTTTGTCCGCCAGGATTTGATAAGTGGCACAAACTCACCATCTTGTGATGCAGAACTTGTGGCACATAAAGTAAATTGAGACTTATAGAAGTGAGTGACTCCCTTATGTTTCTGCTCTGACTCCTACTAAACTATCGATATTGGTAGAAAATGAAGGAATCCTAAAATAAAAATGTTGTATTTCATATCCCTTTAAGCAGTTGAAGTTGGATAAGTCCCCAGGCCCTGATGGCTTTTCAGGTCACTTCTACAAATAATGCATAGGCTCTGTTAGCCCACTTCTTCTTGGAGTCTTTAATGATGTAGCATCCAAAAGGTGAATTATTTGAGGCAACCATTGTTACGATCTTAAAACCCGAGAAAGACCCACAGTTCTGCGGCAGCTATAGGCCAATATCACTCATTAACATTGATACTAAGTTATATTCAAAACTATAACCAATAGACTAGCTAAAGTTATTTCAAGTCTTGTTTATGGAGACCAATTTGGGTTTATTCTAGGATGAGAGGGCCCTGACAACACGTGGCGCATCCTTTATATATTCACAGAAGTCAGGAGATTCCCTTCCTTGCCCTGTCGATAGATGTTGAAAAGGCATTTGACAGGCTAAGGTGGGAATACCTATGGTATAGATTTCAAGTCTTTGGCTTACCACTACTTAGTGGTGTAGGATTCAGATTTGACAGTTTTATGATCTACAACGGTACATGAAAAGGGTGTCCATTGTCACCCCATCTTTTAGCACTGGTGATAACCAAAATAAAATAGCACTTTATGCTGACGATATTACTTTAGTATTAACCTCTCTAACCACTTCTATGTCAGCAGTGTTTGAATTCATTTCATTTGTTGGTAGCTTCCACAAAACTGAAGTTTTACATCTTAATATTTTACCAGAGGAACTAGCTCAGCTCCAATCAACCTACTCATTCCAATGGTTACACTCTTACTTTAAACATTTAGGCATATATTTAAGTCTAGACCTATTCTTATTATCTCTAAAAATTATACATACCGAAAACCTGAATTTAGACAGTTATTGGAGACCTGGGAATTTGCCAAAAACTCCAGGACAGGATGTATAGCTGCCATTAAGGTGGCATTTCTTCCCAAACTATAATTACCTATTCTGTTATATTCACCTCACAGTCCCCAGAGCTGCTCTCAATACATTTCAAGGTATGCTCTCCACATATATTTGGAAAGGCCAGAAAACCTGTACCATTAAGCTTACTTTATAAAGACCCATTGGAAGAGGGTTGTCTCTCACCAATAATTTGGTATACCATGATGCTGCCCAGCTGTCCCATTTATCAGGTCGAGGTATAACTAGTCTGTTTTACCTGTGACAATAGGTGGAACAGGCTTTAATCCTGTCAGGCCTTCAGTTAGTGGAATTATCTTGGCTTCCTTGTTATATTTACAAAACTTGTCTGCTTATATTAGTAACATAAAGTTTTGAGACTCTATAACAGTAGATCATTGATGTTTATCCACATCCTTCCCATATAAATTCTATGAAAAGTATCCTTAGATATCTTGCAGAAACACACAACTATATGGTCTGCTACCCAGGTTGTGTATATCAGAGATATATATGAAAAAAACAAATAAATAAGCTTCTCTGATATTACAGAAATCTACTATTTTGAGCACCTTAGGCTGAGGATTATTTTAGGGTCCGGGGATTTTCCAAGAGAAGGTCTTAGGGATGTGACAGTCTGGGAACAGAGATGGGTGAGAGGTACCACATTCAGAGGGTCTTTATCATTACATTGCCTTTTATTGCTTGCTAGATCAGGACAATCCAAAAACTCGGTCAACATTTTGGTTGGGAGAGGGCTCTCGCTTTTACGGTGGATGCCAAGAGGTAGTAGAGGGAACTAATTTTTGCTAAAAAAAGCTCTTCATTCTGCCACAATATGTGAACTCTATTATAAAATTACCGTAAAATGGCACTTAGTGACAACCATTCTCCACTGAATATTGTTGGAGAGAATGTGGTAGGGCTGGAAAAGTAGCCCACATATGGTGGGTATGTCCTAAACTTACATCATTGTGGAGGACTGGTTTTACAGTAGTTTGTGACCTTAAAGGGACACTGTACCCAAAAAAATTATTTCGTGATTCAGATTGAGCATGAAATTTTAAGCAACTTTCTAATTTACTCCTATTATCAAATTTTCTTCTTTCTCTTGGTATCTTTATTTGAAATGCAAGAATGTAAGTTTAGATGCCGGCCCATTTTTAGTGAACAACCTGGGTTGTCCTTGCTGATTGGTGGATAAATTCATTCACCAATAAAAATGTGCTGTCCAGAGTACTGAAACCAAAAAAAAAGCTTAGATGCCTTCTTTTTCAAATAATGATAGCAAGAGAACGAAGAAAAATTGATAATAGGAGTAAATTAGAAAGTTGCTTAAAATTGAATGCTCTTTCTGAATTACAAAATAATTTTTTTGGGTACAGTGTCCCTTTAAGATTAATGTCTCTGCTAAACCTGAGGTGGGTCTCCTGCACTTGGAACTTCCAAAGATGGTTAATTCTCGCAAGATTCCTGTTTTGTACTATTTAATGGCAACCAAATTGCCAATTGCGAGAAATTGGAAAAAAACTACTCTCCCTGTTTTTTTTTCTCAAATTTTGGCCATTATGAGCTACATTAAATCTATAAAGCAATATACAGTACATTTAGAGTGCATAACAAGATCTATAAATTTGGAAATACAGGTAAAACTAAATTTATGCTTACCTAATAAATGTATTTCTTCCAGATATGGTCCACGGTCCATCTAAATACTGTTGTGAATATCAATCCTGGCCAGCAGGAGGAGGCAAAGAGCACCACAGCCAAACTGTTAAGTATCACCCCCTTATCCACAACCCCCAGTCATTTGACCGAAAGGAAATGGAGAAAAAAAAGAGTAACACAAGGTGCGAAAGTGTCTGAGGTTTAGACAAAATTAACGGTCTTCAAAACAAAAGGGCGGGTCCGTGGACTCACCATATCTGGAAGAAATAAATTTATCAGGTAAGCATAAATTTTGTTTTCTACCTAGGATATGGTGGTCCACGGGTTCATCTAATTACTGTTGGGAACCAATACCCAAGCTAGAGGACACAGATGAATAGGGAGGGACAAGACAAGCAGACCTAAACAGAAGGCACCATCGCTTGAAGAACCTTTCTCCCAAAAGCAGCCTCGGCCGAAGCAAAAGTATCAAATTTGTAAATTTTTTAAAAAGTAAGCAAAAAAGACCAAGTTGCAGTCTTGCAAACTTGTACCATAGAAGCTTTATGTTTGAAAGCCCAAGAAGAGGAACAACTCAGGTGGAATGAACTGTAATTCTCTCGGGAGGTTGCTTACCAGCAGTTTCATATGCAAGATAAATAGCACTTCTCAACCAAAAAGAAAAATAGAAGCAAAAGCTTTCTGCCCTTTATGGTTCCCAGAGAAACATATAAAAGGAGCAGAGGATTGGCGAAAATCCTTAGTCAAATTTAAGCAAGGTAAATAGTACTGAATAGAAGAAACCAAACTACACTAACAACTATCTCCTGAAGTGGATAGTTAAAAACTTAAACTAAAAAAAACCTTACAGAGTGAGCGCTAATAAATATCAGCTAACGGTAAATATGGAATAATTGACACGATCACTACTTGCTAAATTCAACGTATATAACAGTATTTAATTGGTTCTTTTTAAAACCTATTTGCTAAAAAAAGGCAGAATTTAAAACAAGTTATTTTTATCTTCTAAAAATACAATCATAAAATCAAAATATAGAGTGCGCACTCTTAAAAACATGTAAAACTAAAAAACTAAAAAAGGGGGTCTTCCCTCTGTAGTTAAAATTAAGTGGGGCTGTAGCCACAAATAAGTAATGTTATTATTACTTATTAGTCACCTCTAAATAGAATTTAAGAACACGTACAACATCCAAATTGAGCAAAAATATTCTTATTAGAAACAACCTTAGGAAGTACGAAGAACCGCTTTATCAGCATGAAAAATAAGATAAGGCGCATCATACTGCAAAACAGAGTTCAGAGACTCTAGGAACAGAAGAGATAGTCAAAAGAAATGAAAACTTCCAAGATAACAACTAAATATCTTAAGGAATGTCACGGATCAACCAGAGAATGTTGAAAAAACTTTAAGAACAAGATTAAGACTCCAAGGAGGAGCAACCAACTTAAATACAGGCCTGATTTTGACCAAGTCCTGACAAAAAGATTGAACGTCTGGCACGTCCACCAGATAAGTCAGAAATTTGACCCTTCGGGGTACTAACTGATAAACCTTTCTCCAGACCTTCCTGGAGAAAAGACAAAATCCTAAGGACCCGAACTCTATTCCAAGAGTAACCCTTAGCTTCACACCATGAAAGATATTAATGCCATATCTTATAAAAAAACTTCCAAGTAACAGGCTTGCAAGCCTGAATCCTAGTCTCAACGACCAACTCAGAAAAACCACGCTTAGATAGAAATGAAGCATTCAAACTCCAAGCAGTCAGCTTCAGAGAAACGAGATTTGGATGAAGGAATAGACCCTGAATCAGAGAGTCCTTCCTTAGAGGAAGTTTCCCCGGTGGAGGAGGGGACATCTTCCCCTAGGTCTGCATACCATATCCTGTGAGGCCATGCAGGAGCTATAAGAATCACAGACACTCTCTCCTGCTTGATACGAGCAAAGCCTCATGGAGGAAGAGCAAACGGAACAAACAGGTATGCAAGTCTGAAAACCCAAGGAACCGCTAAAACATCTATCAGAGAGGCCTTCGAGTCTCTTGACCTTGAACCATACCTTGGAAGCTTGGCGTTCTACCGAAACGCCATCAAATCCAACTCCAACCCCCCCCATTTGGGGGTTAAACTGGAGAACAACTCCAGATGGAGAACTCACTCCCCGGATGAATAATCTGTCTACTCAGGAAGTCTTCTTCCCAGATGTCCACTCCTAGAAAGTGGATATAAATACACAGTAATTGTGAGTCACCGCCCACAGACCAAACTGAGTCACCTCTGACATGGCTAAGGAACCCAGAGATCCTACCAAGCCAGTGAGCAGACATTGACTAACTGGAACCTGATAAACCGGCTATGGACAACGGAGTACAAGCCTTCAGAGCATGAAAAATCGCTCTCCACTTCAAGATATCAAAGAAGATAACCGACTCCTCGAGTCCAAAGTCCCAGCGCCTTAAACAAGTTCCAGACTGCTCCCCAGCCCAACAGGCTGCTGCCTGTGTTAACAATCACCCAGGAATGTCTCCAGGAACATGCGCCCTGAGACAGATACTCCTGAAATCACCTAAGGGTGAACCAGATCTATCCTCTGAGAGAGATCTGGATGGTTACCGCTCCATTGATTGAGCATGCCAAACTGTAGAGCTCTCAAATGGACTTGAGAAAAAAAGATGACATCCCTCAATCAATAACCCCCAAACCTTAAGCCACTGGAAAGAGAATAGAAAAACAGCTACAGCTGAATTCAAACTCCCAACACTCTAGTTACAAAAAAATCTAAGCTATCTATCGGACCACAAGAGCCAGATGAGGGCTGAACAGTAGACTGAAAAAGGAGGTAAGAGGGAGAAAACCTTGATTATCTGACCTCTAAAAGAAATATTCTTATAGATAATCTATTTAAGTTTCTTAAAAAGGGAACCAGGGAACTCTCTCCCAGCTTCACATCCAATCCAAGGAAGTGTAAACAAAAACAAGATCCCTTGAAAAAGAGTTGCTCAAAAGAAAGATGACACCTGACCCATACAATGTCCAGGAGGGCATCCTTTCCATTCCCCAAGACCTAACAGAGTCTTCCTAGGATAACAAACTCAAAACATTTTTAGTTGATCCCAGACATGCATAATTGCAGAGCTCTAATGGGAACTAGAAAATACATATCCTTCAGGTCTATGTTCATTATGAACAGAACCTCTTGAATCAAGGTAGAATGGACACTACTTGAAGGAGTGTACTCTGAAAAACATGAGATAACTACCTAGACCCAGTTTCTTTACTGGAACTAGCACTCCCAGAGAGGGAACCTGAACCCAGATCCAGAATACCTCATCATAGCTAGACTGCAGATAATCTAGAAGGAGAAATCTGCCCTTGAGAGGAATCTTAGAGATACTCCCAGAACCCAAAAAGGTTGGGATTACAAAGAATGGACTGTCCCTGCCGTAAGAAGAAAGGAAAACTATCCTTAGTCTATTTCTCATGACTTGTGGAGGAAAAGACCTTTCCCCACCCGAAAGTCATAGGATAATTTTATCAGAAGCTTGGAATTGGAGGAAAACATAAAATATATTCCAAATATTGAACCTGCAGTGTCATAAAGTCTAGGCTGTACCACTAAGCCACAAGTAGGCTTCTAAGCTGACCAAATAGAGCTATTCCCGAAGGAACCAGCAAATCCTTGAATCCCCAAGGACAGCCATAAAAGCCAGAGCACACCAGCACCCATGGGGGGATTCGTCTTGAGGGCTAATACAGCAAGTCTAATTAGAAAAGACGTCACTCTAATTGAGCAAATAAATCTCCAGCTTCTTAATCAAAGATCCGTAAAGGAGCAACTATCCTCTATAGGAATCAAAGTTCTCTAGGCCATAGTAGAATACTCCCTCTACTAAAAGCACCGAGCATTTAAATGGAGTCAGCGACAGGAAGATCCTTAAAAGAATGAAAGACAGGGAGAAAGGTATCCCTAGCTTCTCCTATGCCTGTGACCAAAGCACCTCTAGAAAAACTTCCACATGGAAGGAACATCCTAGAAAGGATAAAGTTTATTAAACTTCAAATGGTTGACAATGACAGGGATATTGATGTCGTCCAAGTAGCTATAACCTCCTTTAACAATACATGAGGTGTTCAAGCATACATCTGAAGGAAACCACTTCAGCAACAGATGAAGGATTTATGCTGTCCAAATCTGAGATTTTTCCCTCAGAAACTACCAGCAAATCCTCCTCACCAGACTTAGGAGAGAAGAGCAACCTGAGTAGCAGAAAGTGACACAGTAACCTTCTGAGACTTAAAATGCCCTCTTGCGCTTTCCCTGTAAGAGAGGAAAAAACAGATAAAGCTACAGATACTGCTGAAAAACCTGAACTTCAAAATCTGCAGGAAAATACACTCCTCCAGGAGATTGAGAGGAACCGCAGGGCACTGCAAGTGACACCATAGAGGCTTGGGACGTTTAAGGAGAAGCTGTGGCATTGTCTAAACAGTTTTATACTAAGAGACATTGGGTTCAGCAGCAACAAACCATGTCAACCTGAGAAAGTTCTGGCTAAGCAAGCAGCACGAAATTGCATAAGAGAACAATTTGAGTCTCAAAATATCACAAGCATAAAAATAAAAACACTTAAGTACGTAAAAACGGGAGCTGTAAAAAACAGGTCCCTTTTAATTAAATATTTTGACATGTAATATTTAAATATGCTTTGTACTAGTGCATTAAAACAGGACATTGAAAGGCTTTTCTTAGGAAAATCTAGCACTAAGCTAGGAACACAGACACCTCAGTGACTGAGGTTAAATCCGTCTGTACTGTTACTTTAAATGGATCATAAAGAAAGGAAAACAGCAACTATAACCTCCTTTATGATTGACACATTAACACAAGGAGACACAGCAGAGTATCCTGTACTTGTGCACTGAAAATCTTTTTTTGTCAGAGCAAAAGAAGAAACTGAGTAATGCGCCACCGCTTCTAACAAGACTAAAACCCAGGTGGAGAAAACGGGTCACGTGACCCACCGGTGAGGATATGCGCTACGCACACTTCAAAGCAATCCTCCTACATCGTAGAATGACATTAGCGTCCTTCCCGCCACACAGCCTTGTAATGGTGGCCCATCGGAACACACAGAAGCCTCTCCTAAAATGTATGTCCCAACTACAAACTGCGATAACAGTTACAGTAAACTTTTTCTTAACAAAAAATGTCTCTAGTACACAGCAGTTATATTAAATCCCTGACAAGTCAGAAACAAGTCAAACCCAAAGATTAACCCATTGTTGTCTCTAAAACACATAAAGCAACCTCCAAAATGTTCAAAGACGGAGCTCCACATTATACTGCGCACCTCAATAACTTATATGTGTATGATCAGTCCCCATAAGCGCATAAAACAAAATCACTTGCTTGCAAAAACAACAATAAGGAAAAGGATCAGGTATCTAACTGCTTTAAAGCCACCACTGCCCTACTGAGAAGACTGACGTGGTGTACGGCTAGACCCATCCTTTAAAAAAGGGGAAAGATCAGAGTACTACTCTGCTTTCAAAATAACAAACTCTTGATTGAAGTGAAATAAATCCAATATTCTTCACTTTACTTCCTCCATGCATCAAAGGCAAAGAGAATGACTGGGGGTTGTGGGTAAGGAAGTGATACTTAACAGTTTGGCTGTGGTGCTGGGCAGGAGTGATATCCCCAACAGTAATTAGATGAACCCGTGGACTCACCATATCTTAGGAAGAAAGGACAGAGAGGATTTAAATAGAAAGGAGAAACAAAAGTCAGATGCAGCTGGTCACAAGCTACAGGAAAACTGTAAACATTAATTAGAGTCATAAAATATTTTCCTTATTGTAGGTCCCATCTTGTTTGAATATTTATTTGCATTACATTAATTAAAAAAAAAAGAAAAAAAAAGAAGGAATTATAACTACATGTATATATATATATATATATATATATATATATATATATATATATATATATATATATATATATACATACACACACACAGTATATATATATATATATATATATATATACACATACATACACACAAACACCGGTGCATATACACACGTGCATACACAATAATATTCTTCTCTTTATATAAGCCAGTCCCCATGGTACATCTTCACCTTAGGTTACTTAGTACATGTATAGAAATAAAAAGAGGGAAAAAAACAAATCTTTAGTTTTTAACATACCTTCTGCACAAGATAGACACTGGTGGCTCTTTCACTGGCAATCTTGTCTAGAGCATTTCCTTCCTGAATAAAGTAGCTCACATCAGCTATGTGAACTCCTACTTCAAAGTTCCCTGTAGTGAAGAGAATGTGGACAAGTCACAAAGAGGTAAGGGATACTAAGCAATGTGTCCAAATTAGTGGCTTCATAACTTTTGTCAGAAATGCAAATATAGAATGAAAAGCTAAATTAATTTACAAAGAATGTACCAAGCTGCAAACTATTATTTTTTGCCATTGAATTACAGTATATTAAAGTAATAACTGCTGATTGTTTAACTTTAACTTACAATGACATACAAATTCCTTCAAATTTATTTTCCTCCTACATCATCGCTTCATCAACTAATCTAACAATATACAGTAGAAGGGGACCACTTAGAAGATTACAGAACCACTGGAAATGTGGCCTTGAACTCATGTACATTAAAGCCCAAAGGTCTTGTACAGGTCACCATCTTGCTAAAAAGAGAAGGATGACTGTGATGTATTACCTTATTAAGACTTGACTAAAACATCTATTTTCCGACAAAATATGAATTCTATATTATGACTTTTTCTGCTAAGCTTTAAACAGTCTCTTACTCTCAACTGCCTTAAAGTCTTCATGTTGTCTTTGGGTTTCTTGACTAAAGCGCTCACTGGTAACGCAAGAGTGCTAAGGTTTAAGCCTATCAGCTTGCTTTTTAGTGCACCTTCCTTTTATAAGCCTTTTCCTGTGCTGCTCAGCATGTGGGGAGAAGCTCTGGGGACTGGTAGAGGCGGTAAGGTATTCTGATCATTATAGCTTAGGTGTTATTTTCTATGTATCCTTTACTGTCTTTTACAGTCATTTCAGCATTTGGCTGTACCATTTTCCGTTTCTAGGTTAACCAGTTTTACATTGCGCCATTACTGTTAGTTCTTCCCTTGGGGATTAACAGTTTTACTTACTGTTTATTTGCTTTGGTCTATCTCTAATACTATTTCCTTACTATTACTATGGAGCAAACTAATGCAGATCAGGCCTCTGGTCTGTCAGCAGTTCATGTGTTTGGTTTGTGTATGCTTTCTAAGTATTCTCAGGTGTGCCGCCCTGTGTGCATGAAGGGTTCATCTAAAAGTTCTCTGAAATTAATGGAGTGTATTCATTCTTCTATTAATGAAGTGCAAGCTGTTACGCACCCAGCTGTTAAGCGCAAATGCATGCAAGGATTGGAAGGTGGTCTTTAGCTCATCAGGGATTTCCCTTAGGGGAGGCCTCTCTAATACCCAATGCTAATAGGGGTGTTCATCACACCGAGGACAGTCTTTCTGAGACTTAAGACCCTGCTGATGTGGCAGATATGTGTCTTTTAATTTCAGGCTTCAACATATTTATGCTTTGTTACGGGATGTTTCGATTGCTAACTCCTGCTACAGTTAAGCAACCATTTAAAAGTATTGATACATATTTTTAGGGCACCTCCTAAGCAGCCACCTTCTTTCTTTTCCTTTGTCTGATTCAGTTTCTGAATACATTTCTAAAGAATGGCAGAAAACAGGAATTCCTTTTGTTCTGCATGCTAAGTTTAAAATCTACATTTCCTCTTGCTTCTTCAAACATGGAGTCTTGGAAAACGATTTATACGGTCGATACAGCTACTTTTGCCAGGCATACTACTATTCCTTTGGAGGATAGTTCATCTTTTAAGGATCCAAAAAGCAACGCCTCTCTCAGAGTGGTTAGTATAGCAATGCTGTCCGTCTTTCTTACCCTGCTTTCCAGTGTCATTATCATCCACGGTATTCTTCACAGATGTACGTGGGGTCCCTGGTGCCATATCGCTCTGTAAGTTCATATTTTCATCCTCCGTCATCAGAAAATAGCTTGTTAAAGTATTGTAGTGCGTCCTATAGACTAATTGAGTAACTGTCTGCTATGCGCGTTTCACCCCTAACACAGCACGGGGCTTCTTATGGCTCAGTTTTTGTGGACAGTAAACAGCTCAACCTAATGTGTGGAATATTAACAATACAGTGTACTGTTAATCCATCCTGACTTTGGTTGTGTGAATTGCAGCCGTGGGGGTGTCCATTGAAGATCGCCTGGTTTTCCCCATAAAGGATTGTTAAGTTGAAACTGGTATTGTGACCCAGGAATGTGTGAATTAATCATTTGGATCCTGGTGTGTTATTGTCAGAGAGCTCCCTTAAAATTTTTAAGGGTACCCTTTAAGCACTGTCTTATTGACTCAATGCTGATTGTGTTTGCTGGTGGCATAGTGTATTAAGCAATATTAAAGCATAAATGTGTTGCATATCATAGTGTTCACCTGATTTAATTATTTATTCTCTTTACAGGTTTGTGCCAGATAAGGGTATACGGAACTGTCCTATTAGGGGATGGGTTGTTGTTTACGCCTCTCCTTTTCCTAGGGAGTTCTATCTTTTTAAGTATTTTATTTAATTAAACTAAACCTCTGACCACTGCCCATCTGTTATCACTTACTAATACAGATGTGCACTAACCGGGATTTTTCATTATTTCTGGTGCCAGTCTTGTTATTTTATATATATATATATATATATATATATATATATATATATATATATATATATATATATATATATATATATATCTATATATATATATCTGGTTTTGGGATCCAAGCACTCACTGTTTGTTGAATTGCCTGGGTGCACTCTATGGTAGATAGGTAGAAACTTTTCATGTAGAGAAGAGGCACACACAGGTCTTAGTAAGCATAAATTTTATTGATTCATAAATTCAGTCAACGTCTCGGTCCTCACAGGGACCTTTGTCAAGACTGTTCTCCGTGTTGGACTGAACGTAGCAGTCACCGCTCACTGCTACGTTCAGTCCAACACGGAGAACAGTCTTGACAAAGGTCCCTGTGAGGACCGAAACGTTGACTGAATTTATGAATCAATAAAATTTATGCTTACTAAGA